>NC_089801.1:9423151-9603151 GCF_029633855.1 Hoplias malabaricus | reverse complement strand
TGGCTTGGAAAACATCTGTTACAGAAGAGCCGACCTCGTTAGCGAAGGCCATGTTGTACCTGTGACGTATCTTTTGATCCATTGAGGTTTTTCAGACACTCCTCTACCTAGAATACCCCTCATCTGTTCATCTGTCCATTCCAGGACCGTCATTCATCACCAGCTGTGCCTGTCTCATTAGTTCTGCTATATTTAGCTTGGTTTTCGGTTTGTGCCTTAGATATTCTTACCATGTAATAAAGCAGTAATAAATGGATACATGTGGTTTTATGGACAACTCATGCCAGGAATTTTAATAATTAAAAATATAATTCAACCAAATGTCTGTGAATTTCACGGTGAAAAACTGTAAAACCATGACAAAAGGTTTCTATAACAATGAAATAACATAAATACTTTTATCAGTCAAAATAAAATTTTTTACATCTCTTTACTGTGAAAAATACATTATTTCACTGTTAAATGCACAAGCCATTAGGGGGCGGTACAAGTGGCCAAGGACTGGGAGGAGCTGAGACTAATTAGGGAGCTCCCAGCATGCCTTGCTTCTCCATATTTTCTGTGATTTTCAGAGTTTCTTTGTCTTTGTCCTTGAGACTTTTTGATTTTGGGGATGATTATTTTGTGTATTTGTGTGTGTTTGTGTTTCTGTGAATGTTGTGATTTGATGTGTGTTGGTCAAGAAAGCTCACCATCAGCCTGTGTTCCAAGTGCTGGAGTGTGGCACCCAGATACCACACATTTCTTTGGTCCTTTTGGCAATATCTCCATTTAAGGGCTGAATATAGGATGTGGTTTGGCTGTATCTGAATATGGCTATAATCACATTCTCTCATTTGTCACACAATTTACGTTAATTTTATGGCAGAAATGTTTCTTTATTATTTTTATGTAAATACTATGGGTTTTTTACGGTGTATATCCGTTTTTTAAACAAAAAAGTAGTGTAAACAAAACAGTTCTTAAATGAGTAATTTATGATTGCCAAACATGTGACCGTACATTTAACGATGAAATTCTAGCAACCACAGCTACCATTCATTCATTCATTCATTTCTGTAAGTGCTTATCCAGTTCAGGGTCGCGGTGGGTCCAGAGCCTACCTGGAATCATTGGGCGCAAGGCGGGAATACACCCTGGAGGAGGCGCCAGTCCTTCACAGGGCACCACAGCTACCAGTTTTATTTTATTTATTTATTTATTTATTTATTATTATTATTATTATTTATTTTTTACAGTGTATGAGTGAATTTAGCCACTTTAAAGTGCACACAGTGGTTCTATTCATTAGTTCTGCTGTATTTACCTTGGTTCTGTTTGTGCCTTGGATATTCTTGGAACTACCTTTATAGCTGCTTTATAACACAGGTATAGCCATGTAATAAAACAGTAATAAATTGATACCACTTTTTATGCACAGTTCCTGCCAGGGATTGCAATATATATGAAAGTGACTGGAAATAACAGGCATTGTGACTGAAACTCCACTTCAGCATGTTTATATACACAAGGAAGTTCACTCCTTCTATGAGTGATTTTAGCGACTTGGTGCACCCAGGTTTTCTATTGTAGACAACACGTATAAACTGTGTAGAAGCCACACATGAGCCAAAGTCACCATGCTAAATGCCAAGTGTTGGCTAGAAGGATGAATCATTCATCCAACACCGGACCTCACTAATGTTCTGCTGGCCATCAAGTCTTCACAGCAATGTTCCAACAAGTATTCTAAACAAGTCCCAGAAGAGTACAGACTGTTATTGCTGCAGAGGGTGGATCCCATGTTTGTTCATACAGTGTACACTAAGCTCCATGATTGAAGCAGTACAGGGATATGATACAGCATTTCCCTACAAACAATGAAGTGAAGCTTTTGCTGCCCTTGTAAAGAACAACCCAGTGACTGTGGTTACTTCTATTATTTGCATAACCCAGCTAAGTGAGGCATTCCATACAGAAAAGCACTGACAGCAGAATCATCGAGCATGGCCAGCATTCTGTTGGAAGCTCGGCTTCGTTCTGAAGGGACTCCCGCCTCAAAAACACGGACGCATGGAGCAGCTTGGGTTTTGGCAACAGTTTGCAGCCTGACAGCTGTATTCCAATGCATCAAAAAACGTAATGATTCAGTGGCAGCCATTGAGCAATTTCTAATTCAGCTGTGTAATCCCACACAAATCTCCGTACACTCTGGCCAGCTCCACGGCTGGCTGCCTTGTTCTGCTACTCCTCGAGCATTACCCATAATCCTTCAGTGGTGGTTTTCTGATTATCCTGATGATATCCGAATGACTGGTTGTGCGGTGTGTAATTCGGCTGAATGATGATATTTATGCTCTCGGTGATAAGCTGTTTTGAGTCGTAGACGTTGAGCGTGTATTATTAAAACCCTCACTTCCTCTCTGAGAGTGAATATAATATAGAGTGGCATGATTGAGGGCCCTCTTATGTCTGTGTATTCATTCCAGTTTAATTTCATATACACTGTGCTGCTCTATTTTTTTTTTTTTTTTTTTTTTTTTGGTAGATCTTAGAAGCAAAGCAGCTTTGTAGATGATGTCTAGACACTTAATACAATCCATTGAGACATATGTGATTCAATAAGCCGCTGGCATTTTTTGATGTCACCTTTATAGAGGCTTAGTAATGGGGGTGTAAATATTAGATAGCACATTTATAAAGCAATAGTTGAGTATTTATAAACAGCCTATGCCAGTATTTGCAAGATATGAAGCAAATAAATAAATACTAATTATAATAATATGATAAATGATAGGCTTTGAGTTTTTACACTGTAATAAATCATGTATTACACTGTAATATACGTTTTTAGAACACAGTAATAAACCACATTACATTACAGTATAGTGGAGACGCATTTCCAAGTTATAAATTTTTACTTAAAGTAACATATTACCATAGTAACCAGCTTTAAATAACAAGGATTTTTCGAAACATCGGGTGCACTGCTGTTAATAGTGTAAACAGTGGAGGTTCCTAGAACCTTTCATTGTACTAGAACCATCAGCCTCAGGAGGAGCATAAACTGCCCAATTCTGACACAACAGCTTGTTAGGAATACGAGCAAAAATGGGGGCAGAGGAAAGGCCGTCCTGCCCAGCCAAACAGCAAGGTCTTTGGTGCTTTCTAGGACTCTTGGCCTCGGAACAGGCATCGACCAGGGATCGAACCATCGGTCTTCTAATGATAGGGCCAACGCTTCCACCATTACACCCCTCCAGAGCCAGGCAAATATCGGAGAAGAATTTAAGCCAGTGTCTTGGAATTTCCCTTGTTGATTTGAAAAGTTGGCAGTAGACACTCATCCCAGATTTCATCCCAGAACTAACTTTCTGCAAGGTCTGAGCTCACACCAGTTTTAACTGCAGAAAATCGGCTTTCTGTTTTAGCTTGGATGCTTCAGGTCCATCTCGGACAGCAGCCTGTCTGCGGACAAGTTGGACGCACCTTAAACTCTCCCAGAATCTTCTCTTTGCTCACAACAGCCAAAAGCTTGCCGTCAACTCGATGCTTTTTGAAGCACTCATCCACGAAGGCGGTAATTACAGAACTCTGTTTACAGCACTCTGTTCCACCTAAAGCTGCTGTCAGAGGCTGTCTTTCTTCAAGGAATAGTTTGGCAAAGAGTCACATTTACTTTTCAACCCCACCCTTCACCCCGAATATACTCAGCCAGCTCAGATCTGCTGTGTCTGCTCGTATAAAGCTGCATCGCCCACTGCTGATCATTAGTAAACTGAACAGGATTTTCAGCTGCATCCAGTACATGTAGGAAAACTGATTCAGAACTAAACATCCATTATCAGTACCTGACCTCGCTTATGTTGCAATCAAATCTTCACAGCAATCCTGAAACATCCAAGAAGCTGTTACAGTAAACCCAGCCAAGGTCTGCTTGAGCCTGTTTTACGGTCTAGTTCCAACTGTAGTTAGCATGATGCAAATTAAGGCACTATTAGCTTCCACCACTGCATTAGTCTCTTGGCTCCAGGGCGTATCTCCAGGGCAGCCAGCAGATTTCAACTGCGCAGATTTGGGTTAAAAGGTACGGGGTGTAGATGTAGACACTTTTCCTCGGCGATGCACTTTTCTTGCTCGGCCCTTTCTTGGCCCGGTTTTAGCATCTTCCCCTCTGCTCCCAGAAGCTTCCAGTCTATTTCTGTAGAAGCGAGTCAAGCTGGTGACTCATTCACCTACACCGCTTTGCAAGGAAGACGTATTCTTTTTAATAATAAAAAAAAGGATGAGAGGAAAACGGGAGAAACTTGTTACCTCGGCTTCCGCTTCGTGGCTGCGTTCGGGTTTTGATTGAATCTGAAAGTGACGTTAAAAGGGTGCACTTTTTTTTTTTTTTTTTTTAACAACAAAATAAAGCAGTGACAGAAACACAGTCGGCTTTCTACTTCAGAGGCCTCATCTTTCTCTCTCTATCTGTCTCTCTTCCCCTTACTCGCTCACTCCCTCTCTTTATATCCCTCTCTTTCTATCTGTGCGCCTTATTCGTCCGCTGTGGGAATGATAAATAGCATGATAGATCAGGATCTGTTGGTGAAGAGAGGTGGTTGCTATCTCTCTCTCTCTCTCTCTCTCTCTCTCTCTCTCTCTCTCTCTCTCTCTCTCTCATCCCTCTCTCACTTTCTCCCCATTTCAGCAGAGGATGGTGGGCGAGTGACAGCTATTAGAACACGTTTTTTTGCAGCTTTGATCTACAGGCTGGATTTACAAAACACCACTTCCAACTCGCTCAGAATGCCGAGAGAAGGACGTGTGAGAGGAACAGGGGAAAACATGCCAAAGAGCTGCTGGTTGGCTTCAAGTAAATTGTACAAGAAACAACCTCCAGTCGAATCACTTCGACATTAGATAGGCTCTAAATACAGCATTAAGCCTCACCATATACCAAGAGCTGTCCATGGTGCTGTATGCATTGTAATTAGATCTGCAAACAGTCTATAGCAACATCATAATGGGGAGCTGTCCATGGTACTCACATCATAGCCCATCATTGGGTGCTAACCTAAGAAGCTAAGTGTAGCCTATAGTGATCTAGCCCACAGTGACATCACCCATTAGGACCTGTCCATGGTGCTGACATAATTGGTCACTGACATTCATATAGTGGGAGCTGTCCATGTTAAAGCATTCATTTGTTGCTGATCTAAATAGACTCAAAATACAGGTGTCACTGCAGTGTCGAGAATGATCCACCATCCAAATCATACATGTTCTGTTGTGCCAAACACAATATGAAGAGCTCACTGTGCAGTGTTAGTTGAAATATATATGATGGTATGTGTTGGTCAGTGTGTGCTCGTGTGTGAGAGGCATCAAAGGCACACAGCAGACCTCTGCAGACACATTCATGCTTTAAACAAATTTTCCTAATAGCCTGCAAAGACCTTGCTTTCCAGCTGCAGATTAAGGCTGTCCTCTAAGTAACGCAAGCTCTCCATGGAGATTTTTCCATTGAAAATCCCTTTAGTCTGCGGGGGGGCGGGGGAGGGGGTCTATGCTTCATTTATGTCTGGAAAACGAGCTGTAAATAGAAGGGCGGAAGATTTGATTTGTAGGGACTGTAACAGGGATCAACACGTCTCCAGCATTGTGTGTGTGAGACAGTGTGTGTGTATTGGGGGGTGTATAGTGAGGGCTTTTTACACCTGACTGCTTTGGCTAATGGATGCATTTCATTAGACTTGCTGGCTTGCTGGCAGCTCTCCATGGGAAGCCATGGCACTGTATTATTTATTTAGCCCTATTCCCTTATCTGCTGAGGCTAGTCTGTGACCTCTATGCTAGCAAACCACATGCACACACACACTGTTCTACACTCAGAAATGCTTTTGTAAACGTTCACCCAGAGGGGGTCGATAATAAATTTCACCCAGACACTCAACCAGGTGTAAAGTGTTTCAGGAAAACAAAAATAGTTTGTCCGCCAAGGCTTAAATGTCAGAAAACAACTGATCCCATGGCTTCAGAGTCACCAGAGGATGTACCGTATGTCGTCACATGCAAACGTTTAGGCACTTTGGCTTAAAGTTTCCAACTTGCAAATAGTGAGAAAAAAACAGAACCTAAAAACTCACTGTCAAGTGATGACTAGCGGGATATAAAGCCCCCAACACTCCCCTCCCCCAAGCACTGAACTGATTCCTAGCCCGTCATCTCATTATCATCCAGGACCTGGCCTCATTACTGCCATCAAATTCTCACAGGAGTGTTCCAATATCTAGTCCAGAGAGTAGAAGCTGTTAGGACCTGGATTTGAGAAGAAGCACTAGGTGTGCAAGGGTCCAAGATGTTTGGGAGGGGTTCATGGGGTAGTTATGGTAGATATAGGGATGAGGTTTTACAATGAGGTATATGGGATTCAGCCAGGACAATTTTGGTGTGTGTGTGTGTGTGTGTGTGAAGGTAAAACATTCCGAGGCAGCTGTATACGACGTCTGAAGCTGGCGCCAAATGTAGCATGTGCGCCCCTCTGCCTCCGGTGGAATGAGTTGGCTGGCTCTTTGGCGCGGCCATTTAGGCCCAGATCTGCACCATATGCTAGGGATCGGACGACGGTGCTGTTTATTTGTTTATTTATTTATTTCATATTTTACTTGAAATTGCACACAACGGATGATGAATGCTGCCCTCTGCAGGTCCCTGGCAGTGTGCCCTTTAGCGTGATCTTACCCTGGCTTTGTCAGCACTGTGGAGCTAACTCAGGAGGCACTGGAGCGCAGAAGAATTAGCCGCCTGTCTGAGGTGGACTATAGCAGGATGTAGGTGGGATACAAAAGCAAGAGAGGCAGACTCCGGCAGTAGATATTAGCTCCTGGCCTTGGAGGGGGTTGTTGAGAACAGCTGAAATGCAACTAAAGCGTTGGGATTGAGGGGCCAAACCACTGTTCTGAAATGACTGAGGGCTTCTTTTAGCACTAGCGCTAATGATAATCCTCCTTTAGCTTGGTAAGGCTCTAGCAGGGATAGAAACCCAGCAGGCTGTGGCTCAGCAGCTTTTATTCCCTCCGAAATCATCTTCCTCTTGTGCTTTCCATTATTACCTTTGTACAAGGATGTAGTGGCACAGAATTGAACATGGGACCATGTTACATACAGAGCCTTGAGGGCGGAAAAATAAAGCAACATGGACAGTGTATAGTATTTGAGAAATGCATATGTCCCATATGTCCTTTTCCCAGAGAATGGTCTCTAAACAGCTCCACATCGTTTCAGACCTGTGGTGCTGGGGACCTACAGGGTTTTACCAGGTGTTAGGAACATCTGTAAACATTCTGTTTCTTTATGTAGTGTTTTCTAAGACTCCATTTTTGGTCAAGCAGGTTTCTGCTGGTGTAAGCAGACAGTTGGTGCCAGGTAGCGTCATGCTAGTTTGATAATGCTCCCATAATCGCATTAATGGGGTGGCGTAATGGCCGCCAGCATGGCATGGCGCTTGACTCTTTGGCCACAACAAGGACACATTAGAGGAAAAATTATCCTCCGCCTGATGCGTCTTCCTGTTTACATGCCGGCCCAGTGTCTGCTGTAATTAGCTTGTAATGTGGTTAGCGTGGCTGGCTGTGTTTTGGAAATGACAAGCAGTATGGAGCCTTATGGGATAGGCTCTCTCCGGCAATTTGTGGCCAAGTTATTTTTGCGTTTACCGCATCTGTTATGAAATTTTGTAAAAACATGTTTAGCCACATTGACGTAATTGCTGCGAGAGGCAAGGTTATCCATGAGTAGCAGGTGGGTTCCTGCCTCTCGACTGGCATCACCTGAAGCAGAGCAAACACAGCCATCTCCAGCCGAGCGTCTGAAACAGGAACGCCGCCGCTGTCTCTCTTCTGTAACCAGCTGCGGTGCTGCTTTGGTTGCGCTCAGGCAGTTTTTTACTGACGGAGATGCCAGCTCTCATTAAAATCCATTTGCCTTTCAGTGTACTTCCATTAACATTTCAGGATGCTCTCCCTGGGCTCTAATGTGCTCACTTTTGTACACCAGTCTTTAAAATCCATCCCTCATTGTCTCACAAGGTCAGTCATGGTCTCATAACTAAAGCGTCTGGAGACAGCCACTGAAAACATCGACTTATCAGATTTGTAACAAACTGAGCATGAAAAAACGCGGTGATGCCATTTGGACTCTGTAATGATCCTGTTGTGTCTAAAGTCATTTTCCATATTAACAGTTCCACTGATTATTGATATTGTAGCACAGTGGTTCTCAAACTGTGGTAGGCCTATCAGTAGTGGTACGTGAAGCAGCAAGAGGTGGTACGCCAAAGGACCTCAAGAAATGTACTGGTAAATTAAGGAATTTATTCATAACTGAAAGTCTAAAGTTTTCATGTGTAAATTCTATCATGTTTCACAGTTTTCATAATTATGCCCCAATGAATTTCATATGTGTTGTAGAAAAATACAACGTGCTATGCATCAACTGTAGTTGATTCTGTCTTTTTCCAGGAAGGGAAGGCGATCCACCTGTTTTTGAGAAATCCGTGTAAAGAAAGCCCAGTTCCAGTTGTTTACTGGACATAAGCAAAGGCTAGAGACAGACATGAGCAATTTGGATATTATTATAAAAAGGGCAGAGCAAAAACTAGAAAAACAAGCTAAGACCAAGCCCAAGAAACACCCCAGAGCCCTGAAGGACTAAGAGGCAATAACAGAGAAAAAGCGAGAATTCTGTACATGTGAAGACAAAATATAAGAAAACACTCAGCTGAAGGAAAATGTAGCCGTTCTTTGCATCATTACAGCCTTAAAACAAGGTTTAACACAGCGCCACCCCCCTTCACCTATTTCTACAAGTGCAGAGAGCCACTGGGACCTGCCCCAAGCCCCTGCTTCGCTGTTTTCACCTGTAGCCTGGGGATCAGAGAAAGAACCAGGGATGCACATGTTTCCATGGGTTGAACCTGAGCTCAAAATTTTGATAACCACTGCTGTAGCACATCTTTATACAAAAACTCGAGCAGCACTGATGGGTCTGATCCCCTCATAGCATCACAACACAAAATAACTCACTATCACCACACATCAATGCCTGCTACTTGGTGGTAAGACAAAACGGGTTACCTGCAGAACTCTTACCCCTCCGAGCCCAACCTCAGAAGCTGTTACGAGGTCTTTAAGGAAGTTAGGAATGCATCACGTCTGTGTTGTGGGCGAGAGGGAACGTGTCAAAGTCCTCAGAGCAGTGCTAGCCATTTATAGATGGCAGGATCTTGAAAGAGTGGAGGAATTTGATCTCAGTGAAGACACCAAGGACACAATGCGAAGGCATTTGAGGTGTAAATGCCTGACATGTATCCGATGACTGGCCAACAGCGTTTGTCCATTATGCTGATCCCATTCTATTTGGGATCACCACTTACAGTGTTGAGTTATGGATCGCTGTGAAAATCATCTGTCTTTTTTTCAAGGTCTGTCAGTCATATCCCACCAGTGCCATCCTCTATGAGCCACGTTGATGTCAATGTGGTTGCATTAAAGTGCCACATATAGCTGGACCTTCCCCACAGGATCATAGCAACGCACTTCTGCAGCCAACTTTAGTGTTGATCTGGAGCTGTCCAAGGCCAGGAGACTAAGATCCTCACTGGTTCTGGGTGGGTAAGTTGGCCCTCCCTCTCCGCCCCATCACTCAACCTGATGCTAACCAAGTAAAGCAGCTAATATCAAATATGGGCCCCTCTAATCATCCACCCTCCAACTCTCTATGTTACTGAGTGGCACTCCATTATCTCTTTATCAACAGGGGGCTTTGAATCTCTTGGCCTGTCCGTTAGAGTGCCTGAGGAACACGACTCTTCAGACCCACACAAAGTCCATTCAGACTCTCTTGGATTCTCTGTAAATGTACTGCCTTGTCTGTTACATCAGTTTCTGTACTATGCCCCCATCTTGTTTTTTTAAACAAGAGCTTCTGAGTGCAAGCCTGTTTTCACACCTGCAGCAGGTTGGGCTCTGAAGATGGCGGAGTTTGCTTTGGCTCTTGTGGGTGCAGATTTTCCATAGCAAAGGGGAGTTTTCATCTCTAAGCTGTGGCTGCAATTAGGAAAGCAATGTGCTCTTTTTAAAACAAACAAAACAGTATTACATTATTGATTTTTGGAAAAAAAATATGGGTAAGCATCTGTCCCAAAACTTCTCAGAGACATTAGGACCACATGTATCATCTGTAAAATAACACTTGAAGCATAATTGTTTTAGGTTCTTCCATTTTAACACGGCACACTACATGGTTGCTAAGCAACAACTACCTTTAGATTGCAGCCTTCCATAAGTAATGTTTGTAAGGAAATGCCTGTGTCACAGGGGAACCACTGGTTGCTTGAACTACCACAAACCCAAGCCTCTAAAGTACTCTAAAAGTCATAAAACTGCAAAGGGACTCAAGGTGTCTACAGTTTAAGGGCAAAGCCTCCCCGGTTCTCCACATTCTGTCCATAACATACTGTTATTATCAATACCAGTAGTTCACCACATTCTCAGCTTGGGATCCAGACACTCCTGAACGATACATTAATTGCTTTGAATGCAGAGGTTGTTTACAAAGTAAATAAGCCACATTACGGCCTCTGCCCACAACAGCAGCTTATGCTAATTCCATAGCGAGAAGTGACAAGTGCAATAACAAGGTAACAGCTCAGATAGAGGTGGCGCGAAAGCCTTAACAACCTGCCCGCAGCTTTAATGAAGTAATTCGTGTATCTTTAATGGCGTTATCATTAGCATTCATGATTCATGCGCTGGTATGTAGATGGCGGAGGTATGTGTTGAGGATGTCTGGTTAATGCGGGGCATCAGGTGATTATTTATTTATTTGTTTGTTTATTCTTTTTAGCAACGCTCCTCTTGACCTCCTTAGGCAGCGTGGGGAAAGTGGATCTTTGGCTTGTTGTATCAGAAGCACAGGAATGTTATGTATAAAAAGATAAACAAAATCAGCACCGCTCCATTTTCACATTTGAATCCCATGCTCATGCGGTGCTTTAAGGTGCGTTCACATGATCCGAGTGCATCAGTGCATTTCTAAATGTGGCAGAAAGTGGGAGAGAGTATACTTCTGCTGTGGATTGAATAAGCAAGTTCATAAAAGGCAAGGCGCCTTCTGATGAATAAAGGAAGGGCTGTAAGAGACAGTTGGTGTAAGGGAGCTCTCTGGTGGGAACGTTTTTAATCTCTTGAACTCTGCACAAGCAACACAGCTCAAATCTGCCAGAAAGACCAGTCCAGAGAGACACAAGGCCTCCTTTATGAGTGACATTTTCCCAACCATACCTCAGCCCTCCAGGATGGTGTGTCTTCCTCACACCCTGACAGCAACTAATTAACATTTAATTAAGAAGCCGTGTGGTCTCTGAATTCTGTTGGGTTATACGTATCTACAGTGAGATGTGAAGCTTGCTGGTGGCATGTCATTAAACACTGCATCCATTAAACAATGAGGCGGACCAGGCTGAGGTTAGAAAACTGTTGACCACTGGAGTCCAGCTCGGTTTCACTCAGTATGAATTTCACATGAGTCAGGACATCAAGCGTGGAGGCGATCAATCGCCCTCGTCCCTATAACCCACATCACGCCCCGGGACAAACGCACACTTCCAGTAAGAGACACGTCAATGAAATATGCATGTTTGGCTCTGGACTGACCCCAGGAAGGAAGGTGGGTTTGAGGAGGGGAGGGGGGGGGGGCTAGGAAACCAAACGCCAACACGGCTCTGCAGATATTTATACACACACCCACTGTGTGTGCATGGAACAGATTGAATGAACACTTAACACAGCTCTAGCACATTTACACACTACAGTCCAACAGAGACTGAGCAGTGACTTTCCTAAAGGTGGGTGTTTCTAAAAGAGTGGCCAGTGTGTGGGGATATAACATGGGTGTTTCTAATAAAGTGGCCAGTGAGTGGACCTATAACATGGGTGTTTCTAATAAAGTGGCCAGTGAGTGGACCTATAACATGGGTCTTTCTAATAAAGTGGCCAGTGAGTGGACATACAATGGTGGTGGGATGTTTCTAATAAAGTGGGGGTGTGAACTGAGCGGGTATGAACATGGCGTGTTTTATCCGGACACGGCACTGCTGTGTGGTGTTATTCCGGATGGGTGCCGGGCTGGAAGCCAGGGGAGCAGCAGTAGGTGGTGGAAAAGCCTTCAGGGGATAAAGAAACAACAACAGAAACCTGTTATTTTATTGGATTGTCAGTTAGATGCTTAATGGCTTGTGCTGTTTTTCTGTCATTTCTGTCTCCACCCTCTGTGTGTGTGTGTGTGTGTGTGTGTGTGTGTGTGTGTGTGTGTGTGTGCATGTGTGTGTGTGGCTGAATGTAGAAAGCTGAGGCAGGCTCTGATATTTTTCAGGCTTTTGTGTAGAGATGTGTCCTGAGCTGTGAGAAGTGTGTGTGTGTGTGTGTGTGTGTGTGTGTGAGAGAGAGAGATGTTATGAAGCTGGTTCAGAAGGCCAATCCTGCAGCTCAGGACCCCTCTGAATCCAAGGAAAGAATGAAAATGAATGAAAAAATGAATGAATGAATGAAAGAGTAATATATATATATATATATATATATATATATTTTATTTTTTATTTTTTATTTTTTTTTATTTTAAGAATATTTTTTTCGCCTCTAGATTTTGACCATTACTTTCAGTTAGGTATCAAACATTTAACATTGTCTTATTTGGTATCTGACATTTCTAAATGTACAAAATCAACCCCCAGGTTTACATTGTTGTGGCATAATAATAATAATAATAATAATAATAATAATAATAATACCAGCTGCATTCTTTCTCCAGATCTGACATTAGTCTCTCCAGTTATTTTTCTGGGACCTTTCCAGCCAGCTCTGTCTTCCTTTATCTTTACTTCTTTCATCTCTCTCTCTCTCTCTCTCTCTTTCTCTCTCTCTCTCTCTGCAGATGAATGTTCAGTTAGGGGCTCTGGCACCTCTTGATTTTCTGTTATTAAGCGCGGTGGCTGCGGTGGGGCTGTATTTCTGCCTGCGCTGCTGCACTGATGGCAGCTGGAATTGCTCTGTTATCGCTGAATGGAATGTGTATATCATACCAATACTTCTGAGTGAAAAATCAATTCCCCTTGGCTCGGGAAGGCAGTGTGTGTGTGTGTGTGTGTGTGTGTGTGTGTGTGTGTGTGTGTGTGTGTGTGTGTGTCAGACTGAAGGTTGAATCTCTACTATATTAAGTTTGGCGGCAGGTGTGAATATACCATAAATCACTAATGAATACAGCACATATGAAGGTCTCTCAACTGGGGCTGGTCCGTGTGTGTGTGTGTTTGTGTGTGTGTGTCTGTGTCCATTAAGAGTCTCTGGAGAAGTCCGTTCAAGTGGTCTTTATTGTCATTGCTCATATTAACTTTGGGACATTGGAACAGTGAATCACTGGAAACGGATGTGGTTCTCCTCAGCCGAGTGTAAACATAGGGGGAAGAAATTAATATGGCTCTAGATGAGACAGTAAGAGGACATACAGGTGGGCGTAACATAAAGTGGTGCAGATGATGGTTTGATTTAGTAGTGCACATAGTTTCAGGGGGAAAATATAGCTTTGAGCTAAGCCATAAATGGTTAATGAACACCCACTTTCCCATTTCCTTGACTTTGCTTTGAACGTTTGATGGCGTTCAGCCTCAAGAGCCTTAGTAAGACCAGGCTCAAATGTTGGATGATTAGTTTAGGCTCAGCTTATTATTAAAAGTATTGGCTGAAGGTTGATCATGAAAACCCAGTTCCACTGTCAGACAGCCAAGGTTGGCTTTACACTCCTCTAGACAGCACTTGGCATTGAGGAAAGTGACTTTCAGCTGCTCTGTAAGCTGTTACTGAGTGACAATCCAGTGCAACACTAAGGACACCAAGCTGGCATTAGCTGATTAGTTTCATTTTTGGGATAGGACTGTGTATATTTGGCCTTAAAGAACACACCCTACTGATGTAGCAGCACAAAGCAAGTTTCTGGTTTCATGATTTTTTTTTTTTTTTATAAACTGCAGCTTGTTTGTTTCCCCTGATGCTCAGAAAACCCTGATGCGGCAGGATGGCCTGCTAAAAGCATTAGGGCTTGGTTTGTAGTGTGGTAAAAAAGAAAGAAGAGAAACAAATAAATGAAACCTCCATTTTTTTTGATGATGAGTATATTAATTGTATTATCTTCAATAACGTGTCCTAAGAAGCTTACAATCATAACACTTAATAAAAACATCATTAAGACTTTATTATTTAGTCGTCCTAAATGTGCCAGTAGAATAAGGGCCACTGGCTGTAGACCAGAGCCTTGTTATGATGCATTTTATTAGTCAACAAACTGCCATTTATTATGCTATTTAAGACTTTTGACTAATTATGAGCTTATTATATGTATTTACACAATGGTAGCATTTCTTAATACATGCTATTTCCCTTTTCTGAACCATGTTGTTAATTGTACAGCTACTACCTGTAATTAAACTCTTCATTACATTGTAATAACACTGTAATATGATCCATTTAAATTAAAGGTCCGCTTATATATTTGCAATACATTTACAAAGAGAGGGTTAATAGGAAATGTGTCTCAATCTCATCTGAATTACGTTTTCACCCAAAAAAATAAAATACACACTTCACTGCGGAGGCCCCTGTCAGAGCTTTGAAGCTCTGCAGAAGAAAGTGCTGGGCCAAGCGTGTTTTCCTGACCTTGTTTATTTGCATATTTATCAGCCGTACATCCACACGTATGAGCGCATGCTTCGCCTGGGCCTCGGATGTTGCCTAGGTCATCTGTTTATTCTTCGGAAGAATTATGGAGAGGGCTACTAAGCAGGTGAGAGAGCCTAAGAGGACATGGCAGGATAATCATTCAGAGGAAGCTCCCTGCTGTACGTGTATGGGGGAGAGAATGAGGGGGTGAGTATAACCCCAGCTTTTTTTTTTTTTTTTGGGGGGGGGGGGGTGGTTGGGGGTGGGGGCGTTGGAGCAGTTTCTGAAAGCCAGGATGGATCTGGTTGACTGTTTACCTGTTACTTAAATCTTCATACAGAGATGTCAACAAAACATTTATTTTTGGCCATTCCTTCCTTAAACCTGTCTTCAGCTGTAAATGTATTTTCATCCTGTATCCGTGCACACAGAGATTCCATAATACCCTGTGTTGTTGAGGAGGGAATATCTAAAATCCCTGCACTGTTGGATTGATCCATCCATACCCCCAAAAAGCACTAGGCCATTCCTGAGTGCTGCATTTGTAAGTATGAATATGTCAGGAGTTGAAGATGATGTACTTTTCCTTTGCCAACTTTCCTGATTCAATTTCAGTCATCTATTTCCAAATGTGTCTTGATTTTTCTGAGTACCTTCTGGCTAAGAATATCAACCACGTTCTTGGTAAACAGAAAGACACTTAAGCTATGGATAGAGGGCATGTGAAAAAAGGCAAAGAGAGAGAGAGAGAGACAGAGAGAGAAAGAGCCTGAGGTGAAAAAGAGACACCAGCCAAAGTATCGTCCTCAATTAATGTCTTGGCACCACGCTAATGCACTTTCTTTTCTAAAGCATTAATTAGCCCTGGCGTTCGTTCCAGATCACTTGGTGTGGCAAGAACCTTGGGTCCGGTCTCCACTTCTCAATGACTACCCAGTGTCCCCTGTAGCTCTTTTTTATATAGAGTATAAGCAATGAGATCTCTGAAAATGATGACATTTAGATAGTGGGTACGTCTTGGAGTGTTAAAACTGAAGGGTAGTCTTACAAACGCCAGCTAACAAGCTGGAACATTTGGCTACTGTAGCAAATTTCTAAGCCCAAATGGCCTGGGTGCTTACTTTGTAGTTGTCAGCGTAAAGCCTGGACCATATGTGGGACACAGTGTCTCCCACTGGATTGTGCAGCTGGCATATGGTGATTTCCAGCCATCAAAAAAAGAGCCTTCCATCTGTGGGTCTGTAGTGATCCAGTGCTTCACTGGTTCATTAGGCTACCTGTTTGTTGACAAGGTTGTCCAGGTCATCCAGCTTCTAAAAGGTAGCTACCTAAGGCAAACATTTTCTAAAACATAGTCTAAATATCAGGCTCATTTGCATCAGCATCGGATTTTAGTGGACGCTGGTTATGTCATTGCTTCTTAGGCCCAGGTGGTCTAGGGACATGGTACATATCGTCACTGATTGATTGAAGGAGTCAAGGCTCTGGACTTGTTGGTATTGGGTTAGTGGTCTAGACTGAGGATGTCAATTGAAATTCAGCCCTGTCGTTGTTCCGTAATTGTCAATTCATCGATTCCCCTTGAATGCTAATTGGCTAAATTACTCCTGTGTTCTGTGTAATGCCGCTCTATTGAACGGACATATCTAGGCACTGGTGACTCACCTGCTGCTCTTGAAAGCCAACACTATTCAAACTGAGGAGCAATGCTAGACTACACATGGCAGGTGGGGGGGGGGGGGGGGGGTCTGAACCCAGCATGGTATCTGCTTCAGTCTGCCAACTATTACCTGAGGAGAGCAGGAAAAAAAAAGCCTGTGTGCGCAAACACAGCAGCTAGCGGGTAGACATAGTGTCAGCAAACCTGCATAAAGCTTGCAGCTGTTACACTCTTAAAAATTAGTTGCTAAGTTCTAACTTGCATTTGTAGGTTTGCGAGCATTGTGTCTTGGCTTTGTTAGCGCATCACAATTCCCAAAGATATCCCAAAATGTGATGATGGACTTGTCAAAAGCAGTGGTCCAGTCATTTCCTTATTGTATCTGTGAATATCATTGATTCCCTCACTGTTAAATAATTATGCAAAAGTGCCAACATGACAGTTCAGCCCACAATGCTGCTGAATTGCTAGCGAGCAATTAGTGCGAGTGCAGTCTTGGAAAGGGTTCCCGGTGACATTAGCGGTAATCGATTGATGAATATCAAGTGACAAGTAATATACATGAGTGAATGATGCAGGGAGGTTGTCAGCAGCTTGCTTCCTCATGAGACCCACTGAAAACGGAAGGGTCTCCAAGAAAAGAGACCCCTGCAACGATCATTGCCGGTCGATGCTGGGAAATGGGCACTGTGCTGAACGTGCCACTTGAGAGCTATTGTCAGCACTGGAGAATCACCGACTGTGATCAGGGGTGAGGGGAAAGTCATAAAAGCAAACACGAAAGCGAGCGCCAAACAGGAGTTGTGTTCAGCAGCTTAAGGCAAGTGCCTCGTCAGCTCTTTAGAGACGCAGTTCGTCCACACATCTGTCACACTTCTGTCCACAGGTTGTCATCTTCCGGGAGCATGTGTTGAAGCCATTGTGAGGTTTTTAATTAACCTCTCATTTCTCTGACAGAGAGTCCTTTTTAAAAAGGTGGTTTCCTGATACCCCCACTGCAAAGGAAGCGTGTGGCACAGTTTGTCGTAAATCTGCTCTGAAGTTCATTTGAAAGACTCTTGCTGTGTAGAGGTACTCCCAGTTGGGATTGTGTGAGGGAGTGTGAATATTTCACCATATGCTGCTCGCCCTTGTCGACATTACACTATGCTAAGGGCTAAAGCAGAGCCCGGGAATAGGCTTCATATAAAAAAGAGATGTCTGAGGTATGCAGAGCTTATCTGGTGTGGGCTCATAGGGTTTGACAGGGTTTGGTAAAGGAACATCTTCCTTGAAGAACCATATTTGAGAGTTGAGATTTGTGATCTCATTTTTGAGATTTGTTTATTCTTCTTCAGTTTTATTTAAGCGATAAAAGGACAAAGAAAATTTTCCAAAGATTTCACTGTATTTTGTAAGTTTAGAGTTTGAAGCCTACGACATGCTCAAATTTTGGGACATTAGCATGTTTACCACTGTGCCACATCACTTTTCCCTTTAATTACACTGTTTAATCATTTAAGAAGTGAGTATATCAATTATTAACGCTTTTCAAGTGGAAATTAAGCCCATTCTGCCTTGAAACAAGACTTCCACAGCTGAAGAGATTGTGGTCAAAGTTGCCTGATTCTCCTCTTCATGAGGCACCACAGAAGTCAGTGAAGCAGATGCACACGGTGTCTATGAAGCCATGTTTGTTCAACAGAAGTGTGAATGTGAACAAACTTTAAAACATTTAAAAATTCATCTCTCAATCTTAAAGTTTTATACTCATTTAAACATATTAGAAAAAATGGTTCTCCAAAGATCATTTAGTAGCCCCCTTATTTCTAAGAGTGAGAATGAGGCCTGGTGTTGTCTAACCATGGATTTCCCAGGAAAATGTCATTCTGATTCTGGAATGGTTCTCTAAAGAAATCATGTTTACCTCCATATTTATTTATCACTGTAGCATGACATTTTCATATTCAGTGCCATCTGAAGGCTAAATGTTCACACTCATTCAACATTTATGTGCAGCTTTATCTTGCATTGACTGGTATTTCGCAAAATGTCCTGAATCATTCCATAGTGCAGTGAAAGATAAAAGACCTAAGTACTTTTAAGTTGTGTGTAGAAAAGTGATCTGTTTGAATCACTTGTCAATTCTCTCAAGTTAAAAAGAGTGATATATTTTTGCTTGTTCCTTGTGTGATTGCTCTTTGTTTAAATTTTAATTTTGTCAGCTTCAAAATAAATAAAATAAAATAAAATAAGACACAGATTCTTGTTTTTCTAAAACAAAACAATCAAGAAATACCTAACTTACTAATCTACTAATCTACTAATCTACTAGTATCTGCTCAGCTTTCAGCTGTTTAGATCCGCCAACTAACACTGAAGTTATAAAGGGTGGTTCAAACCCTTCTTTTTTTAAGAATTCACTGCAAGACAGCCAGTCAGAAAAGAGGTAATAGTCTTAAAAGCACAGCCTCACAGGTCAATTCAAGGGCTCCATTCCTTGGCAACTAATCACTATTCTCTATCCAAGCTGAGAGATTATATTCAGACTTGTTTCTCAAGACTTTCCAATGGAATTGTAAGAAAAAAGGCTGGAATTTGTGATCACGTTTCTTTCCAGCCTGTCCTTAAGGAGCCTAATCTCCTCATCACTTATTCAGCTCAGAACAAAAAGTCACGGAAGTCACAGAAGTCTTAGAGTTAAGAACAAATTGGCTCTTAGCGTTTGTATTCCCATTTGCAATGATTCATCAATGGAGGCTGTTATTCAGTTGAGGCTGGGGAGTTGTTGGTGTTGGAAAAAAAATATTGAGCCGAATATGTTTCTGTACGGCGTACAATATCTCATCCAACATTCCCCTTATGCTCGTGGCTATTTGATGTGCGCAAATGACAGCCATCTGCTGCGAATCCTCAACCCCCACTGCTGAAGGCTTGTTGAGCTGGCCCTCATCATGCCAAAACAATTGCTCCGGTTCAGGCATGCTCGCGACAAAGGGTCCTCCAGGGCAAATTTCTGGACATAGATTAAGCCCAGCGCTTGACTGAATGGCACTTTAAATATGGACTAATTAGCACTGCAAAACTGGGCAAACAAATGGAACTCGGTGGAAGTCAGTTCTTGAAATGAGCTTTGTGAATGTTTGCAGTGACTGCTAGGCTTGTAAAACCAGAGACAAGAACGTTCTTCTGAAATACGTATGTCCTGTCTAACATGGACCACCTTAAAATTTCTGTAATGTCCCTTCGTACTGATGTGTATAGTAAGATGTATACTGATACCTTAAGCCTTTTGACAGCTGACATACCCCTCATACCCATATTTATAGGTTTGTTCCAAGAAACATTGGCTATAATAACACTTTCTAAAGCAAGATTTATGGATGCTTACATTTTCTGAATGTATGTTGTGTAGGGAATGTGGTAAAACCCAACGATTCATATTCAGACACAACCACAAGAAAGAAATCAAGCTGAGATTTACTCTGTGCAAATGAGTTTCTCTGTGCAATTCTTCTGACCAACCGCAAAAATGCATCTAGCGTCTCCATGTTGTACACCCCCCTCCATTGACATCACACACAACCAAACAAGCCTCCAAGATACAAACGTGGGGCAGCAGGTGTGAGTGTGAATTCAAGATTATGGTATCCCAGGAAAGTGTCAGTGTTGTCTAAAGAGCTTAGGTTCTATAGGAGAAACTTCCGTGTGATCATTCTGGAAGAACCCTTAATTGGTGCATTAATGTTTTGTTGTGAAGTTGTTTAGATCTTGCCAAGTGCTCCTGCCAAATTCAAATATTTGCAAGTTTAGTCCAGAATGGCAAATTTATCATGCCTTCCCCTAGTTCACCACCCTTCCCCAGTGCTTCTCCAGATTCCAGGTTTTTTCCCACAGCCTTCAAGGCAAAATCACCAACAATGCAAGCCTAGAACTACATGGCCCAAAAGTATTCCAGATTTAAACTGCTCACAAGTCTCTGATTTAGGCTTGGGCTATTTCCAAACTGAGCCTATTACTTGCTTAATACAAATCTTGTAATGTAAGAAAATTGTCCCTTAATGCAGCAAGCTTGGACTTCTCCTGAAGTCAATGCAAGTCCTTTATGGTGAAGTCACCTGCAACTCCCTTCATTGCTGGATTTCTGAATATTCATGAGCTAACTGCGGCTTTTCAGCCAATATCAGTCTCAGAGGTGACATAAGACCAAAACAAACCTACCCACCCCTACACACAGGCACGTCCAGCTAAAAAAACACGTGTTCTATGATACATGGAGCAGTTGGGGAATAATATTTGGGTGTTCTCTGAGACAAAAAGGAAGTTCCGTAAATTGCATGTTGTATTCCTGAATAGCCTTTGATTGATGATGGTAATTTTAAAGCCTGGCAGCCTCCCCAGTCTTGAACCCCTACACCCACCCACCCCCACCTTACTTTTGAAAATGAGTTCTTTCTTTCTTTTCTTGAATAATTCCACCAGCTCTTTTCTGCAGCAGCAAGGACTCAGGAGAAGTTTTTTTTTTCTTGTCTGACAGGAGACTCACAGGAAAACACACTCCATAGAGAGAAATGCCTTATTTCCTTGGAAATGTGAAATGCAAAGCAGGTGCATAACTCATCGCGCCTAAGCCCAATCCGCACATGATCACAGGGAAGGAGACGGAAAGGCGGACGTGACCTAAATGGGCCAGACGAGGTTGAATCACTGAATCACTAAATGGAGATTCGGTGTGTCATACCGAATGTGCTTAATGCTGTTGGTTTTCTTCCCTTTAGCTGTATGCAGGCAACTTTCAAATGTCATCGATGTGTCCATAGGAATCCAGTGGAATGGTTGAGTGTGATGTGTTCTCCCAGTGTCTGTATGGGTTTACGTCGGGTGCTCCGATTTCCTCCCAGAGTCCAAACTTCCAGAGAGTGTGGAAATATCGATAAGTGTGAGTGTTTGCGAGTGATTGGATGAGTGTTAAGGCAACATAAAATCATGTTTGCATCCACAAAAGCTGAACTTGAGACCAGGCTGTTAAGTCATATTCTTGTATATGTTGTATTCTTCAAACTTGTAAGTTTACATATACATCACTGCACAACAGAAGCTTATGAAATTGATTGTAATAAAAGACTTGGACAGCTATGGAGCATAGTGGGGGATTTGTGTGAAAAGGAAAGCTCTGTTAAGTGGGAACCCTTCACTCAAGGACCACTCAAGCCCTTTATCCATCTCCCTTCTGTTTTTCTTTGCTGCTTGTTGACAGAAAGCTGAAGAGGGCTTCATTTGGAATCGAGAGGCTGTTTTGGTTCACACCTGTTTAGCATGAGCACAAACAGCCAATCTGAAGCCTGCAGGGCCCACAGCAACCTATACATCACTTCTAAACACTGCCCTGCTCTGGTTGGCGCAGCTGAATATGGATATGAATACATTCACGGAGGGACTAACACATGAAAGATAGACTCATTAATGTTTTGCTAGGAGCAGCAAATTAGAACCTGAATAAATCATGGGACATCTGTGGACTTGGAGGCAAAGGACGCCAAAGAACTAAAAGCGATTGAAGAAATCACTTTGTGATGGTTGTGGTTGTGGTCTGGCTGCAGTTCCAGTTCCTAATGTTGACTTATGCATGGCTTTGGAATGTTTTTCCTTAAGTAAATGTCAGAAAATGTGACTTTGTTGCATTTCCAGATATTGGGAGTTCCTCCTATTGGTAGAATATACTGGAACCTATATGGTCCTGCCCAAGTGGGGAACTGAACCCTGGGGTTCTGCCTTACACACAGCAGACCAGGCTTTGATTCCCAGCTGGGGCAAGGGCTTATAGTTTCTACCTTCATCTTCATATCAACAGAAATGCCTTTGAGAGTGTTTTGCAAACATGGCATGAGCTTAATTTAAGCCAAGCTGAGCCACACGGCTATGACTTGTATGGCTCTCCTTCCCTGAGACACACTAAGACCACTCCTAGGCTGAGCAGATGAAATCCCCCTGACATCATAATTCAGTACAAGATTCCTCATTGCACCCCACCGGAGCAAGTGTTTCTTTAAGAGGCTTGAGGGCGGCTGCTAACCTCTGGTATTGAGCTTCATTTCGCCTGTGTTTGCCAAAGCCCCTCTCGACTGACAAAGAGCCAGCTTTATTAATGTTGACCTTTCGGATCGAGAAAGTGGACTGGAGGACTTTCCTCATGAGGCTGGGCTTATCTCTGCAGCCACTGAACGGTGGGTTTTAGACTGAGGTGCTAGATTGGACCTGTGTCTCTCAGAGATGTTGATATACTGCAGAGTCATTTCTTGGTTCCTATTGGCTCTTTCGGTAGACAAGGCAGGGGACATCTTTTGATGTAAGATTCTGAGCTTTGAGACAAGTTTGCTTGAAGGTGTGCACATCTGAAAGGCCTGTAATTATCTTGTTACATATTCAGTTTGTCTGAATTCTCATTTCATCAATGTTCTCCCAGACCGGTGAGAATCCCTGTGGTGCTAGCCACTGATCTGTAGACCACTGTGGCCCAAACCCCTGGAGTCTGAACAAAGAGGGCCCCCTACAGCTTCTCCACCGGCCGAGTTAGCAAATCTGGGGTAGAAGCCAGAGCTTTGAACAGGGAGGTGGAGGTCAATGCCAAGACTGGAGCCACACGGACTGAGGCAGGGGCTGCAGCTCATGGATTCTCTATGCTTGGTTCCAGCTCTAAGTACCCTCTGGAACACACTCAGGTAGAAGCACCAGATAAAGTTGCACCAATGGGTATCAAGGGCTGAAGAGAGTTGAGGAGAGGGAGAGTGGGCATAGGAAGATGGTTTAACCCAAACATATCAGTGAGCACGGAGGGTGCTAGGAAACTTCTGAAGACACTACCATGAAGCACAATAGTTACATATTTAACAGCACAAAACTTTGCTTGATGCTCTAATGCAGAATAAAGAATAGATATCCTGTGACTTGATAAGTATCTTCTGAGCTGGTGTCTCATGGGTGTCCTCATGTCTTTTGAGCTTTCGCTGTTATCCATACTCCTGCCCAGTGCTTCCCTGACCACAGGGAGCCATATATCTTTGCAAGGAATGAGTAGATGGCTTGTGCGGAGTGTATTCAGAATTGTAAACACTTCAGGCGCTTGGTGCTGGATACATTCGTCTGGGGAAGCTGATGGTTTTGGAGGTATGCTGTTCATCACGATGGACATTTTCATGTTTCTCCTGCTGCCTTTCCTCTTGCTTCCTCCTCTCTCTTTCTCTCTCTCTCACTCTCTCCCCCTCTCTCTCTCTCGGCTGGCTTGATGATTTATTGACTGGAGGTATTTGATGAAGCTCTGCAGCAGAAAGCCACTTGATAGACTCTCTGAGCGGTGGAAACAATTTCAGACCAACTTCACAGATAATTAGGCACTTTAGCTGGCAGACTTGATTTCTGAGAGCAGCGCACAGCAGCACCCTTGTATTAACCATCCCTCTGCTTGGCCCACCGTGGTCACGGAAAGATGGACGTGGGGAGTGTTCACCCTAACCCCATGCAGTTTCTTCATTTTGGGTTCATCTGAGGTGTTGACCAAAATGGTCATCTTTACCGTGTTTAATTTACATTTGGCAAAGGATTGTTGGGTTGTTTTTACAGCAAGCTTTGTCTTAGGCCTTTCTGCAGATTCCCAGACTTTGTCATTGATGGATGATGTGCTTGGCCAAGTCTGAACCCATGAGTAATTGCTGTAATATGGCTTGATTTCAATCCCCTCCCCCTCCCTCTCTTTCCTGGTCTAATACATGTAGTGAGAGCATCTTGAGGTAATACATTTCAAAGCACCCCAGAGTCCTTTATTATCCAGCCCTTTGTAGCAGCTGCGCTCCAGCACTTAATGAGACTGCAAAGCCATGAAAGTCAAAGTCAGCAGCGCCGGACGCTTTGTGGAGAGTCGTTTTTGTTGGGCTTTTTAAAGGGGTGGGAGCGTAACTTGAAATTGCTTGAATTGACTAGAGGTTTATATCTGCTGCGTTCGCATGTGGAAACACGTCGCTCACATATAAGTTCATGCATGGACGCTGATGGTGCATCAAGACTATTAGAAAAACGAGGAGAAACAGAGCGAGAATTAGAGTCTGTGGGAAGCTGTGAGGGTTAACCAAATCTGAAACTTGGTATGCTCATTGGCACGCTCATTTTCTTCCCCCCTAATAATTCCATTACCTCTCTAATTTCATTAATGGGCTTTGGAAAAAGGCGCTGAACGTCAGAGGTAATTAAAAGATAAGGTAAAGCAGTGGAGTCTGCAAACTGCTATTGCTTATTCTAAAAGTACCATATCCTTCCAAGGCAGTTCCACACAATAGCCTTCAAAGTCTATCATATAGTGTATCTGTTTGGAACACGGCTACTCTAGGTCATTGCTAATGACACCAGAGTGTGATACACAGCGCTGGGAACAAAGGAATCCGCTGCTCTTCCTGCTTGGCTTGCATTTCTTGCTGTTCCATACCACCTACCCAAGTCCTTTCAGGAGTCACATGACTGTTCCTCAAAAGAAATGTCCGCATTCTTCCAGCAATTTCTCCCAGATAAGACAAACCAGCAGACGGATGGAGTAACTTCCTTTGTTCTGCTAGTCTTTAATCTTGATATGGTTCTTACCTCATGGTAATGAGTATGTTGGATGCTGTAAACGCCCACTTCTCCTCCAAGCTGCTATCGCAGCTCCTTCATTAATTAACACATGATGCTCTACCAGATACATGTAAATGCATATGTAGATAAACAGATGGTTGGATGGGTGGATATAGGAATAGATAAATGGCTGAGTGACTGGGTAAACAGATCAAGGGATGAATGAATAGTCATTAAACCAAAAACCAGTGGGAAACATTACATTTAAAAAAAGTGCTGTCCACTCAGTGGCCATACTAGCAACGCCACTGGGCAATTATTTGTCTTCATCCACAGCTGAATAGGGTTAGACGTGAAACATTCTTCAGGGAGTGACCAGTGTCCCCTCATGGCTTGTCTCAATCTTAGCCAAGTGGACATGGTCTGTATACCATTGTAGTGAGGTTTTCACTGTAATCTCAGAACTGCTGCGGTTCTGAAAGCCTCCAGTCCAGGTCAGCTGATAGAGTCCACCCCACAGGCGCGGCGCAAAGCAGATCTTGGTGGGATTGGAACAGCGCCGGGTCAGCACAAAAACACATGGCTACAGCATGCCACAATACTCCTGCGCTTGCAGGGAATCTAAGGCTAGATCCTGTAGAGCTCATTGCACAGGTTAAGAGGAGAAATAAAAGCCTTTTTTTGCTTCCATCAGATGAAAGGGAATGCTGCCATGGCTGAGGAAAAGAAACGGGGACTCAAACAAAGCCCCCTTCCTCTTGACGTGGACCAAGGGTGACACACCATATTGCCTTGCTGCCATAATTGTGAAATATGGAATATGACAGGTGTACAGTGCTTGTCAGCACGCATGACACACAAATGGAAAATGAGGCAAGTACCTTGTGCAGTTGGCTTTGGGAGGAAATCTACAGGCACAAACCAAAGACCTCCAGCCCCATTTTCTAGTATGTGTCTATGTAGTTATATGTTAACCACAATGCACAATGCACATGTCGGCCTTCATTCCATTATTTTCATTTAAAACGAGCACCTTAGGTTTTTTATTTTCTAGTGTAATTACACTTTAGTAATACAATTTTTTATAATGTAATTAAATGATAATAAACTGCTGTTTTTCCAGCAAGCGTTGTAACAGGTTAATAAATATGTACGTTCTGATTGCTTATACCACATGTGCACATGGATATGCTTCTTTACATGTAGTTATTTATAGCAGGGTGCTTGTGCTACTATTTAATATATCATTAATGACATGAGAAAATATGTTATGAAGATTCCCTGATGTATTTCCATAACATTTAATATAAGAATGTCATTAGTAACTACTTTGCTTTATTACTGTGTAATTAAACAAGTTTAATTCACAGTATGAAGTGGAACAAAATCATCTTCAACAATGAATGCATCAGCAGTAGTTAAATTTTTATGCATGCATTGTTAATGTGCAACTACACTGTTATTACACATATGAATTGGAGCCAAGTCACCTGTAACTCTGAATGCATCAGCAGTAATTATTTTTTAAAGTTAACATTTACGCATATGTTGGACCATACTTTAATGTGTAACAAGAAAGTAATTACAGATGTATAATGCTTTATATAAGCTGAAGCTGTGCAGCAGTCCCCCCTCCTGTACTTTTTTTCCCACTTGACTTCTTTGCTTCCTCACAGCAGCAAATGGTGAAATAAAGCAGTTCAAAGAGAGCATAATGAGAGGCTTTTTCTCTGCGTGTTTGGCTGGGCGTCATATTTGACCCTGAAGAAGGATTATGAGTGAATCAATATTCAAAGCGCTTCATGGACGTGGCGTATGAAAAGTGTGGCGGCGATGTTGACAGGCCCAGCGGTTTGCTCCTTTTCCTGTTCACTTTATTCGCCTAATGAGCGCCATCCAGTCAAGGGAGAGATGCAGAAGAAAGTGTTTGCTCCGATTTCTGCCTCCGATTTCTACTTGGCTACTCCATGGACTCTTTCCTCGGGCTAATGGTGCACTGTCTTTTCATAAGAGTGCTCTATAACTTCACGTCTCAGTACACATGTGGCCTGCAGTAATTCCACAGCTCCAGTCATAACATAGATTATGTAGAGCAGCTCCCCCAGCCACAGGATTTAACATGTGAGCTAAGTGTGGTTTATAGATTTCTGATGTCTGGCGGAACAGAAAGAGTCATGACATCTTACATGTATCATTTGTCCAAATCTATCTGGACAATTCACATCTACTTTAAGCAAATGCTATTGGAAAGTGTCTGGAGCAGCACGTAAGCCGAAAGGCATTAAGCCCAATACTAAGTGTCTGATGGAGGTGTATAAAGCCGCCCCTCGGGCTGGGGCTGTGTAGCAGTGGAGCAGGATTCTCTGGAGTGATGGATCACCATCAAACCCCTTTGGATGGAATATCATTGCAGTTAAGAACTAATCATTCAACATCAGTACATGACCTCATTAATCGTCTCATCAGTCAAGCCCTTCACCTTAAAATGTAATGATTTAGAAGACAAGTCCCCACAATGTGATTTATTTCTGACACACACACACACACACACACACACACACAAAATCCACCAGCTCATTCAATGGAATGCTTATAGTCCAAAGCCAATATACAAATTGCTTTCCAGTGAAATCAGAAATGAATGTTATTTTCAATGTCAACTTCCATATTTTTTTATGTTGATTTAACAATTTACTAAAACACAGCAAATGTGATTTAAATTAATAAAAATGATGTAAATTAAAATAAATAATAAATAATAATTGTTAAAATACTGACATTTTTTTACAGTGTAGGAATGTATTGAAGATGAAGAGCCTTCAATATTGCCAAACCTTTTCAGCTTCAAGTGACATTTGAGGCTATGCCTCATGCTCGAGGTACCTTAAGAGGGTGGGGAGGGGTTATAGTGGAAGTAATCAGCCCCTCCCTTTCTCTCCCCCTCTTCTGCTATCTTTCCCCAGCTTCCATCAGCATATTTTGCCCACATTAGAGCTGGACACTTCTGCATCCACTCCATCAGCTAATTAAACCTTATTTCTTCTTGATGAAGGCTAAGAACTCTTGGCCCACTGCTAGACCTGGGATACTTAGGTGTATATAAATTTCCCAAGCCATGTCATGGCAACAGGGGGATGAAGGTAGCCCTGGTTATCAGGAGTGAAATGGAGGGCAGTGAAGGGACAGAGAGGGCACCAGAGCAGGAGGCAGTGCGGATTACTAACCTGTGATAATACAGCTGTGAGGGCAGAGAGCTTTAGCCCTGGAGCTTATGTCTCCTGACCGCTCCTCACACACTTACCAGACAGAGATGCTGCTCAGGGGTTTGAGGTGTTCTTGGGACACATGGTCATGTAGGAGGTGTCAGGGGAAAAATGAACACTTTTAAATATAAAATAGTTCTAATTCTAATTCTCTTCCTGAATTAAAGTTACTCAAACCTACCATTGATTCACTACAGTGACAGTGAAAGTTGCCACCACAGTGAGAGTGTATTGTGAACACTTAGCCCACTGCAGAAGCTAATAATCCTTATTAGCTTCTGCAGTGGGCTAAGTGTTCACAATACACTCTCACTGTGGTGGCAACTTTGCGGTTGTTCACAACAAGCTCAAAATATTTGTGTTGTTTAGTTTTCCCTGTGAAGTGTTGGGTACAAGCTTGTCTCACGTGCTGATGAAAAGGCACCTGGTTGTGAAATATGAGAGTTTTATTGTTTGATCTTTGGTTCATAGATACACAGAAAGCCCTCTCATTTTCCTTCTACAAAGAACATTTGTGATTGAATGTGCTGAATTTATTACAGAGTCTTGGGGGAGCATTAGAAGTCCATTGTAGGATGCTATTAAAAATGGCACTCTAATTGGTTTCAACTCTTTTTTTTCTATTTTTTCACCCCCCTTGTGCTCTGTAAAATAATGGGCCTGTACTAAATGAGTAAATTTGGCAGGGTGCTTGGCGGCCCTTGGGATTGGGTGCCCCATAGGCCCACTCTTTTTATACTGAAGCCCCCTGCTGTGAGCAAGTCCTTGAGAGGGAGGTTGCAAGCTCTGAGACTGTGAGTAGAGAGATAAAGAAAAAGGCTTCCAGTGGTGTGGTGGTATGTGTGTTAATGTGGCATAGTGATCATGTTAATTCAGTAAGTGTGTGTTGTTTGCCTTTGACAGCAATTGCTTGGACTCAAGTCATTCTCCTACCTTCATACACATTTGTACATTCATAAATATAGTTGCTAGGTTGGACCAGGCCTTCTTAAGGAACCAAGGCAAAATTTCATTCAAAGTAATGAGACACTGGAGGAAAGGGCTTAATAAGGGTGTAAAAAGGTCCAGTGTTTGTTTATTGAATGAACAACTGTGAATTCTCATGACATGGTGGCATTTGTTGTGACAATTAGCTGTAAAACATAGATTGCTGTATATTATTTGTCATGGCCACCCCTGATTATATATGACATGTTTATGACAAGATCATGGCAATGTTATGTAACAGCATTCATATTAAGTGCTACTGTGTTTCAGTGCCTAGAAAAAATCCATGCAGACAGCTTGCAAAATGCAGGTATAGGAATTTAAATGCTGATTAGTGAGCCTTAGTGTATGTTTGAATTATAACACTAGATACTTGTTGCGCTAAAACTTGGTAATTACACGATCACAACTGCATAATTACACTGAAGTACTAACTATAGACTTGTAAGTGTTGACAAACTGTTTGGTTATTTCTTCCAAAGTATGAAATGTCACGTGGTCTTTAATGTATGTAGCCATTTAAGTGCAAGCAGCAACAGAAGAAGCCTATAAATATTCAGACTGTGACGAGAGGCAGCTGCCGCCTCAGTCCTCTGATGGAAACACTGAGGCTTTCTCTGCTCATGTCCCACTAATACAAAGAGTGTTTTGGTGGCTTCTTCTCCACAATGAACTGCTCTGTTCCTCCTGGGTTAGATGACTTAGAGAGGACTGCCGCCAACCCCTCCCCACCCTTTCTATTTCTCTCCTCCAAATCGTGCTTTCATCCTGTCAGCTCTTTCTAAACTACACCACTTAAACACTTAAAGCCCTGCATCTGCAAGATGACACATGAAATCCTGCTCGAAACGTTCCTACTGCTGCTAGAGTCACTAAAACCCACGTTTCCACACGGTGGATTCACTAAATCAATGTCAGGAGAGCTACAACAGGCCGATGTGGCCCAGATGTGGCAGGATGAGCAGTTGGAAGAGGTGGAGATGAATGCACTGCTGAATGGATAATGACATGCCATATACTCTTACAGTAAACAGAGATGGTCCGTGTTGTAGTAGCTAATTGAAGCTCTGTCACTTGGAAACAGTAATGACAATAATGCTACCATCTTTCAAGAGTTGATAGCTTGATATTTTTCAGTCCACAGACCAATGGTTTGTGATTAAGATTGGTTGACATCACAGGGATTTCCAGTGATATACACTATATTGCCAAAAGTATTTGCTCATACGCTTTCGCACACATATGAACTTGAGTGTCATACCATTCTTAATCAATAGGGTTTAATATGAAGTTGGCTCAGCCTTTGCAGTTATAACAGCTTCACCTCTTCTGGACAAGAAGGCCTGGATCGAAGTCTCCACTCTAATTCACCCCAAAGGTGTTCTATCAGATTGAAGTCAGGACTCAAGTTAGCAGGCTTGTCAAGTTAATTTAGTTTATTCAAGATCATTCACTTAGTCAAGTGCACCAAACCCGCTCATTGTGGCTTTATGGACCTTGCTTTGTGCACTGCTGCACAGTCATGTTGGAACAGAAAGGGACAGAAATGACCCCACTCATTATATGTGGCCTAACACTTTGTGGCTGAGTTGCTGTTGTTCCCAGTCACTTCCACTTTGTTATAATATCACGGCGAGTTGACTGTGGAATATTTAGTAGCGAGGAAATTTTATGACTAGACTTGTTGTACAAGTGGTATCCAATCATGGTACCACTCTTAAATTCACTGAGCTCCTGAGAGTGACCCTTTCTTTCACAAATGTTTGTAAAAGCAGTCTGCATGCCTAGGTGCTTGGATGTATACACCTGTGGCCATGGGGAAGTGAATTGAAAACCTGAATTTAATTATATGGATGGGTGAGTGAATACTTTTGGCAATTTTGTACAATGCAAGTTATAATATAATTAGCATAAACTGACTAAGAAAAGACAGCTTTAAGCAAAATTATTTGCATAATGGGAATTTGGTAACAGGATTTTTGTGATTGCATGCTTATGTCAAATATAATTTATTTTAATGCATCCCCCCCCCCCCCCTCCCAAACACACACACAATCATTCCAGCTGTGGACTATAAGCAAGCACCAGACCCAGTGGAAGTTTTAAGATATCCAGAAGTGATAACTGCTGTTTTATGTAGTAGAATTTTTTAAATGAATATATTTGAATAAGCCTTTATTTTAGATAGAAATGGTTTAAAAAACAGTGTCATATTTTCCCAGTATATGTTTGAAACTGCTCTTCCTACTTCAGAAAACTTCTCTTAGCGAGGCGTTTTATCCGTAGCCGATGCTGCAGTGCCAGCTCGTGTGACAGCGATGGGTTTGCAGCGAGGCCGGCGCTCCGGGGCACATTTCAAAACACAGATGGTCGCTCTCGCTGGCAGAGGGGTAAAACAGCTCGAGGAGAGAAAGAGCTTGTGTACAATTCGGTGCAAAACAGGGGAGCGAGAGAAATACGAGTGACAGACGTCTGCCGGGATTGAACTCGCAAATAACAAGAGCGTAATGAAACAGACAGAAGGGCTGCAGCTAGAGCTCCACACATACTGTACAAAATATCACTGTGAAAGTACACAACAGGCCAGCAGCAGAGAGGATGCAGAGTACAGATATATGTGTAGACATGTGGATGTTGTCTTATATATTGGGTGGTCTGTATATTCACATTGTAGTGATCAGGGCATTTCCAGTGAAAACACTCATTTTTGAAGTTATTTAAAAAAATTAGTACATTTACTGAGGTCCACATTCTTACTTCAGGATTTGTGCTTCATCTCATAGTGGTGCTTCACGTTGCTGCTTTTGTTTAATGCCAAGTATTAAGTATTAAATTATTTTGGAGTCAGCCCTGCTGTCTTCTCTCATGTTCCATTTGCTTTCTTCAGTGAAGTGGCTGGTAGTCACAATTGAGTTAATCTAATGCTGTATCAACTGAATTAGCTCGGCCTGAGATCTCTTGCCACTACTATCATTAACAAACAGAAAGAAATGGATCAATAAATAAAAAGCTTCATTGATATAATTATTTATCCTAATTAAATGATTACAATTTACCATGGATCCAGATTGTACCATTTCTCAGCATATGGCAAGGTTTACCATTTGGTGATACATGACTTAATGCTTTCCACTCCTAGACAATAGAGAAAGTGGTGTTATACGCTGATGTGGATTTAACTGGAAACGTTTAAAGTTAAAGGTGTTATTATACATTGTAAATATTTGCCATGTGCAAATTCCAATCATATCTGTAATTTTGTTAGAAAGTCTTGCATGAAGTACAAGATGGATTCAAATAAGTCAGATCCAAACATCCAAACCAAACATGATCCAAACACACTGTTGTGACAGTTAGTGTCTTATTACTGACAGTAAAACCCTCCTGATCGGACCCTAACCCTGTGTACCGTTGTATAAAGAACACCCAGATTCAGTTTGGCAATTAGCATTGATGACTCTCTTTATATTGACCAGAAAACAAGGCTAAGCTGCATCGCCAAGAGGTCAACACGCACACACATGCAGAGTCTAATTCAATCAGGCCACAGCAAGCCCTCCATTTCACAAACACAATTAGAGATTGTGTCGAGCTGGACGGAGCTTGGGCCTGACCGTAATGGCCGCTGAAATGAAAGAGAGCGTCTGATTACATACCGCTCTAGTAACAGCCCTAGGAATTAGATTATGGCCCAAATCTGCTTCCTAATCATGTTTAGATCAGCGTGGATGTCTATTTTGTGTCTAATCAAGGCTTCTATTTCTGTAGCTGTGTATACTGCCATGGATTTAAACAGTAGGAGCAGATATCTTGTTCTTGTTTTGTCCCTCTTGTTTTATAGTTGACAGAGTAAAAGACAACATGAGAAGTCATTCCAAAACGTGTACTGTCATTTAATACACAGAAAAAAAATTGCTGTCAAATTATCTCATTTTGGAGGGATTCTACTGGTCGGTTTTTCCTTAAAATTTGTACCTTTTGATTTGTTTTGACTCAGAGTTATGTAATAGTCACTAAATAAGCTCCTGTCCACTGGTGGTGCTGTTTTACTAAGTCCGCTCAAACTGTCTGCTTTGTACTAGAGGAAGAATCACAACAACAGTGCTGTAAAGCAGAGTACTTTAATTATCTCTTTTCTTACATTCTGCGTACATATAGATGGTACACAAGAAATTGTACTTATCCCGGTATTCTGTTTCTTGTTTATAGGAAAAGGGCAACGTGGCTGTTATCTTCAATGTGGGAACTGATGATATAAACATCGAGGAGAAGTCCAAGTTTGTGAACGATGGGAAGTACCATGTGGTGAGGTTCACAAGGAGTGGGGGTAATGCCACGCTGCAGGTGGATGACCTGCCAGTCATTGAGCGATACCCCACAGGTAAGAACACTAGGACTATTGGCCTTCTTGAAAATCTCTAGAAATCTAGATGTTATCTGCTAGCTGTTAGCTTTTATCCATACAGGGCTAGTTTTAGCATGATGCTGCCAGTTGTTTGGGAGATTTGTATGTGTTTGTATCTGTGCTTTTATTTCCATGTAATAACTCTCGACATTGTTCATCTGTGAGGAAATGTTTATTAGAACCAGGTTCTGATTTGGGAGTGCTCAAGTAGATCATACCACAAGCAAAACTCTACCCAGCATATCTGCCCATACATTGACCAGTCAAGGCCACACCCATGAAAATAATTCTGTCATGGCTACTGTTGTGAAGTTGGGCAAGTTTTACAGAATGTTGGCAGAGTCCCATTGAACACAGTGAGGAACTGGACAACAGTTTTGTCTCAGAAGGGGACTATAGTAGTGTAGGGCAGTGGCTTCCATGCCTGGTCCTGGTGGGCCACACCTGATGTGATGAGTGTGATTGAGTAAGCAGAAAACTACAACATGCAGAGTAGTGGCACACCAGGACCAGGATCGAGAACTACTGTTGTAGGGTGTATATTCATCTTCTTGAATCATATAAAGAATATGTTAATGAAGCTAAGTAGTTGGTGCTTAATTTAATGGAGCACTATATTAAGCTGATTCATCAACTGCCCTCAAATCTCAGCATGTTTCCATGCCATGAAATGTACATAAATCCGATGATGAAAATTTCGGACGTCATACTCAAATTATCAATTTGCAATTTATTTTTATGTTATCTCGAGTTAGTAAGTCAACACACATACACACACAATCTAATATACACTATCCAACTTGAATATGTCACCAAATTGACTATAGTTGCTAACAGTTTCTCATTGAGCTGAATAAGACTTTTGCAAGTTATTGTGAAGTGTGTCCAAACACACAAAGGTCATGTCAGGGGGCGGAGCCTGGAGAGGTCAATGGCTACAGAAATCCAGGGAATAGAGGGCTATTCCTTTTACATTCTGGTGCTGCTAATTGACAGAACAATAGCTCCATTCGCCTGCAAATGGTTGGTTGTGTCATCTGGAAACCCATTCAGCTGCTCACACACATTCACAACAAACCGTGCTAACAGCATGGGGGATAGTGGCTTATTGTTATGTATGAGTGAGTGCAGGGAACCTGTAACTCCAATTGGGGTCAGCAGAGATGATTCACCACAGTGCGGTGTACTAGGTTGCCTACTGGTAGGAAAAAAGGATACCCTTATAATTTGATGTTATTCAAGTGAGACATCTTACTCCTACTGGACCTCCAATAGACCTTTTCAGTCACTGTTTTGTCAGTCCAGCTGCAGACAATTCAGTGTCCCTGGAGCTCAACACAGGAAAGGAAACCAATAAGTGCCCATTGCCAGGGGAAACCTTCTCATCCAGCGTTTCTGCTGTAATGGGAGTTTTCAATAAATGGAGTTTCTACTTATTTTGCATCATGACTTATGAATAATACATTTTAATTAATTTTCCTAACAAATGCAAATTTCCTAAGGCAAAACAAACATGGTTAGCTTTAAATATGTATAATAATGTTTATGACCTTTTATGAATGCATTAAGTGCTTCTATCTATAAAGTAGACATAGAAAGTGTTGGCGATATATTTATACACACTGGCTGGCCATAACATTACAACCAACCTGTTCTTTCTAGTCATTGTCCATTCGATTAGCACCAGTGACCCTATAGGTACATTTTGTAGGTCTACAGATACAGACTGTGGTTACATCTATTACTCTGCATTCTTTGTTTCCCCCCTTTCAATGCTAAGGACCACCACAGAGCAGGTGGGGCAACATTCGGAGTGTGTGTTGGGCTGGTACGAGTGGATCAGATGCGGCAGTGCTGCTGAAATATTTAAAATCTGTGTCCAGTCACCGTCCACCCTGTCAGACACACCTACCTTGTTGGTCCACCTTGTCGCTTGTCGTAAAGTCAGAGACAGTGGCTCGTCAGTGGACAGTGCCCACGTGGGGTGGTCCTGAGCAGTGGTGATAGTGGGCTTTTTGAAAAGTATGCAGAACACCAGCAGGACTGCAGTCTGTAATTGTAGTGCTACAGCTATGGAGTCAAAAAAACAGTCAAAAATGTTGTGAGCTTGTAAAACATTATTCATGGATGTAAAAAAATGTATAACTGTGTTTGAGCAGCTACATACACGAATGTACTGGAATGCTCAAATTTAAAACAACAACAATAATAATTTAAATTCCCAAATGGGAAAAAATATATATTTGTAATGTATAGAAAGATTTGCATTTGTAAATCAAATGTCGTTAATGTGTGAATCAATACCTCTCAAATGGCTTAAAATGTGCCAGAGCAAACATTTTGAGGTTCCAAATGTCACAATGGGAGTTTTTCAAAATGGTGGAAAAAATCCACACATTACCTCTGCTGCTTGTGTGAATCTCTTTTTGCAGGTGTGGATTTTTGACCCTGTTTTGACGGTGGACCAATAGGAAAGCATTAGCTGGACCAATCAGATCGCGAGGTTTGTTTTACCAGAAAACCATAGCGCTTTTCCATTAAAATATTTTTAGTTCTTGAACCGGTTCTGTTCCTGATTCTTTGAACCTTGGTTCTTTCCAGTGAACCGGCCCACGTTTCTACACATTTAGAGGGGAACCAGGAATTGCTTTGGCTTAATACAGCGCCAGCACCAAAGATAAACTGTTCGAGTCATGTTAGGGTCATTGTTTATTCTTTGTTTACCGTGGAGTCAGACCCAAGTGAGATATAATACTGTGTAAATAATGCAGAGTTCAGAGCCGTCCTGCTGAGCTTGTGAATAGCGGAGAAACGTAACCAAGAGCTGTGACTCTGACCAACACGCATAGCATCCTGCCTAACAGCACCAGAAACACACAAAAAATGGGTGTGTTCCTGTTTTATTTCCTATTATTTATTTATATGAAATGATGTAAATGACCCCGTCCAGCTCCACTGGGTGATAACGCTGTGTTTGAGCCTCTGAGCACTTCTTTGGTTCCAGTTAGGAACAAACTTCACTGGTTCGCGAATCGGTTTATGCCGGTGGAAACGCGCCGAACAGTTCCAAATTTTATTCGCAAACTGAAACCGTTCTGGTTCCTTATTGGTGGATAAGCGTTATCAGAGATACAGAGATTACAATAGTGAGTCAGATAAGTAACAATGCTAGTTCATGTTTCTTTGTATCTCTTGCTGGAAGTGTGCCAAAGTTGAGTGACTGCAACAAATCAGTGTTCTGATTGGTTAAACAAACCTCGCGATCTGATTGGTCCAGCTAAAGCTTTCCTATTGGCCATCAAAACAGGGTCAAAAATCCACAGCTGCAAAAAGAGATTCACACAAGCAGCACAGAAGGTGAAAATGTGGATTTTTTCCAACACTTTGAAAAATTTAAAATGTTTGCCATTTTAAGACATTTGAATAAGGTACTGATTCACACATTCATAACATTAGATTTACAAATGTAAATCTTTTCTACACATTTACAAATTATTTATATACATTAAATTTTTTTTTTCACATTTGTGAATTTAAATTATTATTACTGTTGTTGTAGTTTTAAATTTGAGCATTCCAGTACATTCATGGATGTGAATTGTACGTGTATGTAGTTGTTCATACGCACTTATAAATTGCATTACATCTGTGAGTATTGTTTTACAAACTCAAAGCCTGTTTTACCCTTTTTTGACCCCATATACAATATTCTCCTGAATGGTCAGTGTTTAAAGAAGGTCATTTGAAAGCATCAGTGGCTGATGGCTATGTATCGATATTAATATGTAGCACTTATTCCAACACATTTATGCTCAGCATATTTAGGCAGTGATTATACCTGTGCATATTGCACCTGCTTTGAAGCCCTTCCAGAAGAAAAAAAACCCTGCTGTACAATTAATATCATTTGCATAATAACGTGCTCTGGTGGCCTTGTAAGCTGCTGAGAGCCTAGTGGGAAATGTTGAAATGGAGCCATGTCAGATTGCCTTGGAAACACTGACCTCTCAAGGAAAAAAAAAAAAAACTCCTCTACTATTTATATATTTAATGGCCGAGGGGGTATTTATAACCGAAGATGGCTCGGCATTTCCATTCCTCCATCTGTTTTATGAGGACCCTTACATTTGCACTACCTGACGAGGGTCCTGCAGATTGAGGAGCCATGTCTGGCTCGGAATAGCCTGGTCATGGCAGAAGAAGGCCGCGCGCTGATGTTTTTTCACAGCTATAATTGCTTCTTCGAAACCACTCGCTCCATGATGCCCGCTGGCGTCGTTTGCTACTTCCATAATGCGGTCATTAAAAATAAATGGAAGACCCTCGACAGCGTGGACAATCCAGCTGTTTTCAAAGCCTCGTCTGTTACCGAGGGTTATGGGGTGGAGGGTGGGGGGGTGTTAAAATTGAACACTAATACTACATTTATTTGGAGAAAGACCAAAAGCCCATAGAGCCAAGCCAAGAGTTTCTAGACACCAGCACAGCCATTTGTCAGTTCTAGAGGCACCATTTCTGTGAGGATTTGATTGCAACCACGTGAGCAGTGTTAGAAGAGCACAGGGGAATGGAAGGGTAACGAGCAGCAATTGCAACACCAAACAGAACCAACCACAACTTTCTAAAAACCAAACCCAAAAGCCGTACAAAACACACAACCTCCCAAATAACAATATTAAACCCTTCAAAACAGCCTCTAAAATGAATGAGTCTACTGACCTATTGATATACAGTACTAGCATTCTGAATCTAAGTAGTCTGGTGTATGGGCAGATATGGTTTCATCTGACCACACCTCCATCCAGATTAGTTCCTAACTGACCCAATCTCTGCTTCACCAAAGATCCAGGCAAACCAATCATGTCTAAGCATATTGAAGAGGTTCTTGAACATGTTCTGCACCCCAAATCAGGACCTGGCCCTCACTTTGTAAATGGCGATGCTTAGGGTCTCTTGGTTCCACAGTCTTTAAACATTCTTAGCTAAAAGGTTTTGACAAAAGCTTCCAAAGGTACAGTGTGTTATTGCTCGAAGAGTATTGGATCTCCCCCAGCCCAAGAAGCTGCCCTCTGCTTCCGTTCAATGGGGATGACTGTGTTAATGTCAGTGACAATATCGAACACGGTCTTGAGCAAATCCATGTGCAATGAATATTTTTGTCTAGGAACTACTATCCTCATCAAAACACCTCCGTTGACCATGTTATGAGCTCCACTGACAATACCCGAGCACTTTGTTGTTCTTCATTTACACACTGTTGTCCATCTCTCGCTCTGCCTTGCTTTGTTAGCATCTTTTCACCTTGTTCTTAAAGCCACATGGTGGCTCAGGGCCACCATTTGGCAGGTATGATTTGGGTGGATTTGTATTGGTGCCAGCGGATCAGACACAGCAGTGCTGCTAGAGTATTTTTTTTTTACAGAACAACAGTTGGACTACTGTGTGTAATTGTAGAACTATAAAGTGCTCCTGTTTGGTCAGGTGGGTTGAGAGAATGGACCGTGGGTGTAAAAACAAGGTGGAGGCTTTAATGTTATGGCTGTATGGTGTTTACATAGAAATCCCACTTTCCAAACAGTGGACTGAAAGCAGGCCTTGCTTGCACTTTATTGCTTTTAGTAAGACACCAGACAACCTTTCGGTGGTCTCATAATTGGTCCCCGGTTGTCGAAGGGTAATATACAGTTTACTGGGGGGGGTTCTTGTTGTGATCAACACACAGTGCAATCCACAGTGAATTCACTCCCTTCATGAGTTCATAAGATGTGGCTTGAGACTTGAGAGAGAGAGAGAGAGAGAGAGAGAGAGAGAGAGAGAGAAATGTGTCTCTCACTTCCTTCTATCCCTCCTCCTCCCCAGACGTTAGCTGACCTTTTCAGCCCTAACTGCCGCTGTGAAAAGAGCTTTTCATTGGAGGAGGGGGGGGTCTCTATGGCGGCCCCTTGCCTCAGGTAGGAGCGGGAATTAATGGCTTTTGACGGGCAGCCAACATGGAGGAGAGCACCAGCGGGTTAATTGCCTGAGCCTTAAAAAAAAAAATCAGACCACGCATCTCAGACAACATGCGCTACTGTATCACCCTCTCTGTCTCTCTCTAGATCTAAGCTTGTCTCTTTTTGTATGTCTCTCTCTCTCTCTCTCTAGATATAGCTCTCTCTTTTAATCTAGCTATCTTTCTAGATCTAAGCTGGTCTCTCTCTCTAGATATAGCTCTATTTATCTATCTCTCTGTCTCCCTCTCTTTCTCTCTCTCTCTCACTCTCTCTCTCTCTCTCTCTCTCTCTCTCTCTCCCTCTCTAGATATAGCTCTATCAATCTATCTCTCTGTCTCCCTCTCTTTCTCTCTCTCTCTCTCTCCCTCTCTAGATATAGCTCTATCTATCTATCTATCTATCTATCTATCTATCTATCTATCTATCTATTTTTCTGTCTCCCTCTTTCTCCCTCTCTAGATCTAGCTTTATCTCTCTCTCTCTCTCTCTCTCTCTCTCTCTCTCTCTCTCTCTCTCTCTCTAGATCTAGCTTTATCTTTCTCTCTCTCTCCCTAGATCTAGCTTTATCTCTCTCTCTCTCTAGATCTAGCTTTATCTCTCTCTCTCTCTCTCTCTCTCTAGATATAGCTCTCTCTTTTAATCTAGCTATCTTTCTAGATCTAAGCTGGTCTCTCTCTCTAGATATAGCTCTATTTATCTATCTCTCTGTCTCCCTCTCCTTCTCTCTCTCTCTCTCTCCCTCTCTAGATATAGCTCTATCAATCTATCTCTCTGTCTCCCTCTCTTTCTCTCTCTCTCTCTCTCCCTCTCTAGATATAGCTCTATCTATCTATCTATCTATCTATCTATCTATCTATCTATCTATCTATCTATCTATCTATCTATCTATTTTTCTGTCTCCCTCTTTCTCCCTCTCTAGATCTACACTGTAAAAAATGTGACCCATTAGTTACTTAAAAAAATTATGGCAACAAAGTGACACGTAATATTAATGAGTAGATTCTAATTTTCCAACGTTTAAGTAACATTCATTGAATAAATTAACTAAATTTAAGCAAGAAGATTATGTAAATGTTAATAAAATGCACAGTTAAAATGTGTTGGATTTAGTAATAACATGCCTAAATATGAGTTAATATAGCTCAAAAATATTGAGTAAATACAACTTAATTTCACAAGGAAAGGACTATTTATCTGAGAAAACTTAATTAATATTTACTAAATATCTTGCAAGTATTGATTTACATTTACTAAATATCTGGCAAAAATTGAGTAGCCTGTACTAGGTTTCTGGAGAAAACTTGTTTCTATTCACTAATTATAGTAACTTTACATCTATTCAATAATATCACGTGTCACTTTGTTGCCATAATTTTTTTATGTTAAATCTACTTAATTTGTCCTTTTTGTGCCATGTTCGAGTCAACAGGTCAATATGCATAAAAATAATACCAGGTAAACATTTATTCAACTCTTGAAACATTTATTCATACAAAAATTGAAAATTGATACAACTACATCAAGGATCACAGGCAGAATATATTTTGGGGATGTGATGCAAGGTCAAAACTTGTTGGTGAACTTAAATCTCAACAATGTTTTGACACTGCACTCATCTTACACCAGATCAATTTAATTAGGATTCAGCATTCACCTGCAAATAGATGAATATTAGTTTTAACTTCATAAGCAAGTGTAATGTTTTAGTGTTGGTCTTTTCTATTCATCTATGTTCAGTGCATCCTGAGTCCTAATTAGATTGACTGGGTATAATTGTTAACAAAATATGATATCTTGTATTTCAAATTCATTATGTACATAAAATATAAACAGACATAACCTTGCTTTAGTTAAATAATTTAAACCAGACTGTAGACAGTGAGCAAACACAGGTCATAAAATTGTATAGAAACGATTGGAATTGGAATTTTTCTTGCTTTTAATAAGTACTAATTATATTGTTTATAGTAGTGCCCTCAAGTCACGCTCGAATTTAGTTTTACGATTCAGATTCACAGCAAAAAAGTAAACTACGAGCCATATCGGCTACAGCCTGTTTTCGAACGCTACAAAATGTCTGAAACACAAATTAGTGAAATTAAACAGTGAATATAACACATTTCTGACACAGAAATAACACAGCAGTAAAAGTGTCAGAGTGATCTGAATGGTCTACTTTAACAGAAACCATCAGGTATATGGCGCGAAAAGAGAAAATGCGATTGGGAAATAGATAAAAAAAAAAAACTTAGCAGAAAAACAAAGAGATTAAAAATAAAAACAAATAGGTGTTCCTACACAATATTATGAAAACATGCATTCTGATATATTGAGTATGGAATGCTAACATAATACGTAAAATGTTAAATGTTTAGTAAACAGACGAATCTTTGCCGCTGATTTCGTGGTGTGCTGTAATTTGCTGAACTCTATTCAAACGCAGCTCTGTGTGTGAAGTGAGAGTGCGCTAGAGCTGCAATGACCGTTTGAAAGTGTACTCTCACAGAGACTGAGCGTTGTGTCATGGCTTCATTATACCGTCAACAGACACATGAAACAACATACAAACTACAGAAAGCACAACATCAGCTTCTTAAAACCGTACTTCAGGATTGTAATCACAAAAACACTTTGTTTTTTAATCAAACGTTGTTCCTCACCATCAGCTAACTCTCCAGTCTGTGCTCGAAACCGGTCTTTACGAAGCACCAGTGTTTGTAAATAAACCGCCTCAGTTACCTGCTAGGTCTCTCTCTCCCTGCTCATAGCAGAGGCATCTGGTGTTGTATTAGACAGAGAAAAGAACTCCAAATGTTGAAAACAACGAACAGAAATGAGTATTACTCTATTCCTGCTCCATGGTTTTGCGGTTTCGGATCTCTTAAGGTGGAAATGCCTCCAAACTTAGGAGACGGCTAACTGCATTAGCGACAGTGCTACAAACTAAACACCTCGAGTTACAAATGAGTGTCTCTGGGAATTCAATCAGTGAATTAAAAACTTACAGACAAGTTAAACTTCATCCACATACAAACAACTGTCGTTTCCCACCCTCAAACACACCGATCCACCTTAAAAATGCGGAGCTTAGATCTGCGTATCCCCACATTTAAGAGCGCCTCAAACAAAATACACAAATTTAGATAAAAATTGTTCTTTTGCTGTTAATAATTTAAAAGCTGTTCACTTTGGAAAGTCCGCGGACGTTCAGAACCCAACAATGCTGGTGTCCACGAGTTTCAAAATGCGTTGGGCGGAAGTGTATGATGATTAAAATTAAAGACCTCCCAATGAGTAAAATCTATTGCATTTTCTGGATCTTTGGTGTTACTCATAAAATATGAATACTTTCTATTCAACATATCCCAGCTAATTTTATTTAGCCAAAACTGTGTAAATTGCAATTGTTCAAATTTGTTGAATTTAGCTCAATTTTATTTCAAACTACATGAAGTCTTTTTATTAAGTTCAAGTTACTATTAGTTTTTAACTAAATATTAATTTACCCAGTCCCACTTTTTACAGTGTGGCTTTATCTCTGTCTCTCTCTCTCTCTCTCTCTAGATCTAGCTTTATCTTTCTCTCTCTCTCCCTAGATCTAGCTTTATCTCTCTCTCTCTCTCTCTCTCTCTCTCTCTCTCTCTCTCTCTCTCTCTCTCTCTCTCTTTCCAGGGATTCTTGAGCAGCATTCAATAGATGCACGAGGCCCCAATAAATGAGCAGAGTGCACAGTCTTTTTCACCCCCTGATTAAATCTCACCATGTGTAATAGCCTCTTTCCTGGCTGCAAAAATATTTGATTTTCCTCTTTGAGCAGACGCGAGCCACCGGCGATTAGCCTCCGCTCTTTCTCACTCGTTTGAAAAGAAGGCTGCTCTTATCTCTTTAAGGATATGATACATCAGCGGCCGCTGGAGCTTTTTTAAAATTATTTATTTATTTTTTGGATCTCATTTCCGCGAGCGCACGCGATCTTAAGTGGTGTTTATTCATTAAGCGGGTCCATAGAGAAGGGGAGAGTCGCTGAGTAAATGGCGTTCTCCTTCCTCCACGTGGACGTGGTCGGGCCGGAAAGTTTGAAGACTTTCGGGGGCTGTGAGAGAATGATGTTGAAGGTTGGTTAGTCTTCTCATTAAACCGACACCGTGAAGCCAGAGTAATTGCAATTCCTTTGGCTTTGGAGGTGCTGTCTGAAAGCACGATTAAACCTAGGGAGGTAGGAGGAAGTGTTGGGGGTGTGGGGGGGAGGTTGGGGGTTGTAACCTCTGGACCGTTTTGAATCAGGAGCCTTAAATTAAGTGCTCTGTCTCATATTGACTCGGCGATGTTGGCGGAGGCAATTAGAGGAACCCGCCTCTAAGACACATGGCGTTTTTTTTGTTTTTTTGTTGTTTTTTTTTTTTGTTGTTTTTTTTTGTTTTTGTTTTTTTCTTCTTCAATGACATAAACAGGCAATTATCACATTTTAGCTGCCGTTTAATGAAAGTCTGTTGCAGGATCAGTCACTTACAAAGGGAGCTTAAAAGCCTCTAAAGTGTCCGTCTCAGAGTATGGACGCATTTTCCCATTACATCAGGACGCATTAAGGGAAACATTGGCAGCTGCAAAGAAGTGCTGAGAAGTGCATGTCCTCCAGGTTGTTTAGCTACTGCTTGGGAAGAGCTTTGATGGGAACTTGCAGCAGTAACACAGTGCAATACAGACCGGATATTGGAACACACAACTCCACAGAGGCTTAGCCAGGACTTGGAAGGGAGGCCTCGTAGGAAAGTGGTGTTGGTGTTGTCCCTGTGGTCTGTGTGCAGGTCCCAATGCCTGGGTGCAGTGACAGGGACACTGTCCTGAACATCGGCCGCCTTCAAATTGAAGTGGATGCTGAGAAAAGTGCAAAATGAGTGTGGTTATCCGTCTTTCTTTTGTGTGCTCAGGGTCACTTTGGGGACACTTATTGTTATAAATATCACAATAACCCAGTCAATAGATTGGAAAGAGCACTGACTTAAAGGAAGCAAATCTGCCGGTATACCTTTGCATTGAGGCTACACTTAATATTAGTTGATGGTTTCCATTTGTGGCTTGTGAAATCTTCTGGTAAAATTATGGTGACTCTAATAGGATTCTTAAATTCTTCACTGTATTATTGCAAAGCTACTGGGATATTTTTGAGTCTTTTCCACTATAGACCCTGGCTTTTAAACTCAGAACTGTGACCGCTTAATTGCAAAGCAGTGCTTTTAAATGTTCCACTGCCCCTTTTAAGAAGGCTGAAAAGAGAGAATCTATAAAGAGAAATAAAAATCAAACCCAGTTCCTTAGGCCTTTTTTTTTTTTGGAACTTCTCTCCTACTCGCTTCTACTCCAAGAGAGATTTTTGTTTGGAGAGAATTAGGGGGAAGTCGTGACTACTTTGTATTATTAGGAATTTGATTGACTTACCAGTTCTAGAAAGCCCTGATAACCCAAATGAATTAAACATTTTTTTATGAGAGCAGTAGAGAGAGAGAGAGAGAGAGAGAGAGAGAGAGAGAGAGAGAGAGAGAGAGAAAAGAGAACGGAGAACAGAGAACTGTAGCATTACATTTTTCATCTAGTTAAATCCGGATTTTGGTGTGTCTTCTAAAACAAGACAAGAAACCTATAAATAACCAGAGCATTTTGAGCATTCATTTTAACCGTTTATTTACTTATTTACTTTGTACCCAGTGAAAACCACCATATCTTAAAGCAAAATTGCCATTGGTAAGAGTCAGTGAAGAGAAAATGACTCAAAAACCTTCTGAGCTTACATATTACATCATTCATTTCAAGTATTCCATGTGTTCACACCTCCATTGCAACTCCTATGGGTTATGAAACTTGATATAATCATTACAGAGCAGTAGCGTGGGTTTTTGTGGATGCTGCTTGAGGGGAAACTGCTGTCACTTCACTTGACCATTCAGCAGCACTGTATATGTACATAAAATTATTAGAATCGGCAGTAGGAAGAGTAAAGGTAGGTAAACTGATAAGGAAGGTCAAGCTAGGACCAAGAGGATGGTGCAGATGCTCACATTTGGAAAGGTATTCAGACAGTACAGCTGCCAGTATGTGTTTAAATGCAGCTGTGGGGATCTGGACCTTTACAGCACAGCACTTTAATCCGTCTGAAAACTTTGTCAGAGATATATAGACATATGGGCTTTTTCTGAGCTCTGCTGCCTTGATCCTGTGGTGTGATACATGTGATCTTCTCTGTGGGAGTCTTGGGCTTGGAATGTAACTTTAATCTGGAGGCTGAGAAGTCACTACCGCACCCAAGTCAGTGTAGAGACAGTGTAGAGGTTTTCCAAAATGTGGCAGACAATAAACACAAATGTTAAGTGATCACTAGTGCTTTGGGGCAGTGGCAGAGTAGGACCACTTTGAGGTGCTCCTTGGTGAGGCATCAGGCACAATTATCCTTGCTTTCTCAATGCGGGTGGGGTGGTCCACTTGTTCCCCTCATCACACAGCATGTTGCCGGTGAGAATGAGCATCTATCCGCTTGTGTGACAGACCTGAGCAGTCAGTGTTCTCCACGGATGCTGGGCTGTCCAGTGAGGTTGAATTAATGGGTGTGAAAAGAAATGGTGGTTGACATTACATGTCTGGGGGGAAGCATGTGTTTGTCCTCACTTCCATTCTTATTTTATCTATGCATATTAACACACACACACACACACACACACACACATCACTGTTGCACTTTTTGTATATGTGTCATAACTGATTATTAATTACTATTGATGAAGCACATATATATACAAAATATTTAGATATAGATACATTTTTAAACAAAATTTGAGTATCGGAGGCAGACCAGAAGAGAAAACAAAGATTAGACATGTTGCTTTACTATAAAAACCAATCACAATTCAACAAAAACACAACAGAAAAAGGTAAAATATGTGATGTCTACCAAATGTGATCTACAGCCTTGAAATGATTGCACACTCACAAGTGAGAAAGCCATCAAGGCAAAACAAATAGTGTGCTTTTTCTTCAGATCTTTCCCTACTTACAAGAGTGCCTGCTCTGCTATGGAAGTAAACCCTGTTTGTACTAAAGCCTATATATAAACCCTATATGCATGAAATGTGTGGAACATGTAGCAGTCATGCTCCTACATTGCTCATGTCACACAAAGGAAGTGTGTTGAAAGAGGCCTCAGATCTCAGAGGAGAACATGCCACGTTCCAGGAAGCTCAAGTCCTAAGTTGCCTCGCAGGTTTGTAGTTCCTACCAAGGTGCAGCGATCGTGCTGAGCCCTTTGAAGCTTCGGATTGTGAGAACCTGGGCTTTGTATTGGATTTGTGCCACCACAGGGAGCCAGAGAAGTGATCTCAGTAGAGAAGCCATATGGGAGAACTTTGTTATAGTCCGGACAAGCTGCAAGCATTCGGAAAGGCTTTTTACGGGCGAGAACTGACATGTGAGGGAAAGCCAAGCAAGCAGGGAATTGCGGTAATGAAGTCTTGAAATGACTGAAGCTTGCAGAAGATGTGGAGCAGCCTTTGCAGCGAGGAAGGGTTGGAGCCGTCTAATGATTTGAAATAGGAACCTTGAGGGTCTGGTGATGGATCTTATGTGACTGTTATGTGATCAGTCTTGTTTTTGGATATAGGAACGTAAGGTTTAGAGTTAGGATAGGTTTAGTTAGGTATTAGGGATGTGAACCTACACAAACACATGCATTAGGTGTACAAATAAGTTTTAAAGTGTTTTTTTTTGTGTATTATGGCAACTATTGAGTAGTATTGAAAATGACAGTTGTTACTTTATTTATTTATTATTTATTTAAATTAAGTTTTAAAAATGTACGTTCACACCAGAATTAAGTTAAATAAATGAATTGTATAATCTAAACCAAGTAACAGTGAACAATAAGCAATTCATGCTTGATTTCAAACTACAAAAACTTATTTATTTATTTATTTTTTAATAAAAATGATATTTGTCATTTTTAATACGACACAACAGTTAGCATCAAATGATAAGTTTGAGAATGGTTGAACTTTGATGGATGAAAGATACAGGATGAGATAGGGATGTGCTGATTGCATATCTGTTTATCATTCCTGATCAGATTTAACTTAAAATATCAGGTATTCATCCAAGAACCAAGATCAGAAAGTCAGCCAGGTGCCTTCAATGAGATTCAAGGGCTGGATTGAGGACAACAAATATAAGACTGGGTGTTGTCAGGTAGGCAGAGGTAAGATAAGTCAGGTAGGCTTTTCACTGATCCCAGGGATTTTGAATACAGGGAAAACAGAAGTGGACTAAGAACTGACCCCTGGGGAACTCAGCTCACGAGGTTGTGGGAAGACCCTCTTATCTCAACTATCTTGTCGAATGGATTTTAAAGATGAGTTCAAAACCTAGAGGAAGACTGAACACAAAGGGCTTTCACTGATTGTGTGGAGAGAGTGATAGGAATGTGGTCCTGAGTGTCCAAGCTCCTACTAGCTTCTGCATCTCCGGGTGGAACAATACCAATGCCAGCAACGTATAATTGTTGGAGGTAATGTGGTGATGAAAGGACCTTTGCTAGTTATGCGAGTCACTGTGGTTGGGAACTGAGAACATTTAGCGGGCAGGTCACTGAGAAATTTGTAATTACAGACAGAAATCTAGATTTCTAATGGTATAGCTATGCCTTTTATTCACTACATTCCAACAGCTTAGACCTCTAAAGATTTTGAGAGCCATGTGCTTCAGTATTTTGAAAAACAAGTATCAAATAAGTTTCAGATGGTCATTTATGGTCATTCTGAATCATTCATGGGTATTTTAAAAGGGTCAGTAATATAATTTGAATGCTTTTATGCGAAAAAGAGTGAGCTTTTGACCTTCTGTTCACAATGTGTTTGACTAAGTAGCCCACCTCAGTTGTTTGACTCTAATGATTTTAAGTGATTGCAGCATTTTTTTTAGACAATGCCAGGCATTATTTTTAAATCTTCACAGCTAAAGTGAGCATGTTATTTATATCTCAATGGCGCAGTTTTGGGAAATGATTCCTACAACTTGGCAGCCGTTTTCCAGGCTCTTGGATTCCGTAAGGTTTATATGCAGCAGATTCATTCTGGGTATTATTTCTGGTCAGGCTTGCTTTCAGTGGCTTGTAATGAGATAATGGCAGGGTCTTATCTGACCACATTATGGACGTGGAGGGAGCCAAGGGATTGGATGGGCTATAGCAGCAGGAGAAAACACTGCCATTCTCCTGTAGCACTGATAAGTGAGCTCCAAGCTAGTTCTCCCTTTGGGCCATGGTTGTGTTTTGCAGGATGAATAGAGGGTAGAACAGCGGTGGATGGCTGGGAGATAGCATTGTGGAAGCAGTCTATATTGCCTGATAAAAGAATTCAATTTCTGTTGAGTGGCGACTGCATTTACATTTAATTAACACCATCCATATGAAGGTGTCGTGCTGTGGAAAACTAGCCGGATGCGTTGTGTTGTATGAGGAACATCCAGGGATTGTACCTTTTGCGCAAGTCCAGACACATTCCCATAAGTACGACAATGGCTTTGAGGCCTGGTGTGTTTTTGTTGCGGATGGATCTTTATCTGTGTTTACTGGAGCTGCCAAATCTGTGAAAAAGCAACTATACAATTTCTTAAATCCGTCATTTGAGAGAGATTAGTCTTTTGTCAGGAGACAACATGGGCGGTCTACTCGCACGGCAACAGAACCCGAGCTGTCACACGTCTTGGAAGATAAATAAATAACATTGTAAACTTGAGTCAGAGAGAGAAGCTAATTACGGATGCATAGAAAAAAGTTTGCCCTGAAGAGCCCTCGCCATCATCAAAGTATTTTCTTAAGCTGGTACAGTCTCACCTATGCCTCAGATAAACCCCGAGTCTTCTGAAGACCTAAATAGCTCAAAACAAATATGGGGCAAGTCAGAGCCCACCTTGAATTTATTTACTCTCCAGTAAAAGATGTGTTTTAAAGAAACAATGTCCTTTTTGCAGACTAGATATTTTAGATAATACACAAGGAAGAGGAACGTCAAGGGAAATTTTGACATAAAAGCTGTAGTTTAAAAACATCAAAACCATATCAATAAACAGTCCCTAAAAATATGAGAAATGAGAGCCTCAGATCCCATCCATTAATGGAACTGTTTAATTAACGGTGAAGTTCACAATTAAAAAAAAAAAAAAAAAATCAGAAGATGTTTCCTTACCTTTTGCTAGCTCTCCAGTCTGTTCACATGCTCGGAACAATTCTAATGTGTTTAAAAAGCCCAAGAGTGTCTACATGACTAGAAAAACAAACTGTCAATATGCTAATCTTTCTCTCTCTCTCTGCTCATGGCAGAGGCATCTGGAGGTCTTTTAGTCAATGGAGAAAACTCCAAACATTGAAACACACAAACCGAAATGAGGATATTGCTCTATTCCTGCTTCATAGGTGGGTAATATCGACTTATTTTTGCGGTTTTGGATCACTTAAGGTGGAAATTTTTCCAACCTCGCTAGACATCTATTACCAAAAGTGCTACAAATGAGTTTCTGTCATAATTCATACAGTGAATAAAAACTTACAGACAAGTTAGATTTTAGTTGTTATTTTCCAGCAAAAGTCATACCAATCCACCATAAAAGATGCTGAGCTTAGACCTGAGTATCCCCACAATCGTGGACGTTCCCTTTAAATTTGAAGAACAGCTACTTTTCCTTGAAGAACAGCTACAGAGTCAGTGTCATAAACTGTTGAGAGACCCTCCTGCTGATGTAATTAGGTTTATTGTTAGGTTTAGAATTAGGGTTAAGGCTAATGGTTCTGTCAGTTGTAGATATCAGACATTTTTCTTTCCATCCATGAGGGGTGAACTACATTACATACTGTATGAATTGTGTCTAATACATTTTATAAACACAAAAATAAATTTGTTTTATTTACCGCAGAGGGACATTTAGGCTGGGCATCAAACAAAGAGACTACAGATAAAGACAGAACACACTCACAAATAATAAAAAAATAAATAAATAAATAAATAAATACTAAAATACAGGTACATTTACCTTACTTTACTGCCACCAAAATAGTACAAAAATGAAGTGTAGCTTTAAAGGTACATCATTAAAAACCAGTTGTGTTCCCTAAAGGTACATTACTTTCTCTTATCCAGAAGGAGAGATGAATATTTGTAATATTTCATTATAGAACTGTGTGAAGTTAAAGAATATAACATAAGTCCTGGAGATGGGATTGGTCGTATGAAAAAACACAACTTAAAAATCTACAATTAATGTACAATATGTATAATTATGTATAAAAATGTATAAAACTAAAGGTACTGAATATTCATCCTTGAGAGTAGTACCACAGTGAAAGTAAACGGTATCATATAGTGTATGGTCATCAAAAAATAATCTTAATATCCAAGCCGCTAGTGTGAGCACTCATTTAGAAGTCTCATTTCTTTGTGAAACAGACCACCATCTTGAACAAATGGACCGATGGCCAAAAAAACAACAGTTTGAAAGCAGAATGAAGGGACTGCGATAGATTGGTAATAATAGACCGTCTATTTTCTGTATTGCTTCTTCTCACCTGGGTGGTGAGAAGCAGAAAATAGAAAAACTTCTTGCACTGAATTTGGGAAGTGTGGATAGTGTCCCTGCAGATTTCAGAGCTGAGAGTCTGTCTCCTGAAATGAACAAGAGCTGTAATCAAGACAGAGTGACCGCAGTAATACTAAACTCTGGCCGCTTGTATTTATGATCTTTTCTGTATGATATTTCATGTGTGAATTCTAGAAACTAGTGCTGGTCTGTGATTTCCCTGTCACAGAACTGACCTCACTTCCTACTAATGTTGTCTGTTATCAGTACAAGTGTGTGTAGTGTTGCCAGTGTGTCCAGGGTGGGCTTATTAATGCAGCTGATGTAGTGTTGACCAAGCCTGTGGCCCGAGGGCAGCTAGTCCCTCTTTCAGAGTACGCATAATTAGAGAGTAATAACTCAGAAAACGTTTGCCTTTGACATCAAATAAAAACCTCGGGCCACTCTCCCAATCTGTAGCCCTCTGCTCTCCTCAGGCTGCTCTGCTGTGCGCTGTTGTAGCTAATCTCCCACGTTCACTGTGAGGTGTCTGGGGTCCGCAGGGGGTTGATGGGGTCAGGGATTAGTGAGATGGCCGAGGCACAGTGGGGTGTGTGGTCACTCAGATGAGAGGTGACTAGCATTTGTTACAGGCCTTCTTTCTTATTTCTGTATTTCTATAAAGGGGCCGTCTGTGTGTTCGTATTCAATCTACTGTGCAAAAGTCAGAGACCACCATTAGTGCATTTGATTTCTTAACCTTCCTCTTGTGTTAGAGTCTTGACCAACCCATTTTTGGTCATTTTTTTTTTACTAAATTATAAAATGCTCTTATTAAAATTATGGCTTTTCTGTTGTTAGGGTCAATTTCGACCCAGGTATAATTTTAAATCAGAAAACAAGAACAAGTGCCAAATCCGGAATCATAAACACACTATACACCAACAGCCTACCACTGCTAGCTCTTCCTACAACCACTTGAGCTTCAGTTAGGGGCTTCTATTTCACAAAGCAAGGAAAGACAGACATGTCCAGACATGTAAGGCCAATTTAGTTTAGAGTTTGTGTTATGTAGAGTATACAGTATCTCCAGTTTAAAGTATGCAACAATGAAAAATTAAAACCAATCCTTTCATGGATAAAGAAGACTAACCAGGTAAACAAGAGGTAAGAAACAAATTGGTTGATAATTGATGGTTTTTAAGAAATCATATGGCTGATTTAAGACATGGGTCAAAACTGGCCCATTAACATAAGAGATGGTAACAGAAAGCTAACACAGGAGGAAGGTTAAACAGCCATTACACATTTTATTTCATATTACTGATCTTTTCCATGGAGAGCATGGAACCCAAAGCCCGTAACATAGACCTGGTAGACCACCAGAACTGCCCAGATACACTGCACATGTTCCCAGATTTTCTGCACATTTCCCCCAAAATAAACAGGTTCTGGAGCCACATAAGATCATTCCATGATCATTCCGAAAGCTCCAGAAAATGTTCAGAACCTCAAATAAGACATTTTTGCACAGTGGAGCTGAATGTTTGCATTTGCAGTGTATTATAGTGTCATTGATGATATGCTGGGTTTAAGACATGCAAAGTAAAAAGTGTATGTTTCTTTTTTTTCTTTTTGAAGTGGCAAAATTGAAAACGGGAAATTATCCGATGTCTGATTTCAGATTGCAGACTTCTTTGCTGCTTTCTAACATTTCACAAGCTCAGCAGGACAGCTCAGTGTTGTATACGTCACTCTCATATGAATCCACTGTAAACAGTGGATTAACCATGACTCTGTCCTGACTCTACCTATTTATCCCTGCGTATCCCTACGTATCCTTGGTTCGTCCATTGGTTCAAATCCATTGGAAAAGAATCCTGAGCAGAACCAGTTTAAGAACCAGAGTTATATGATCTGCTATATGTTGAAGCATTGCCAGTGTTCACTCTGGTTTCTATCTTAAATCAGTGAGGAGAAATCGTTCTTCATTGCTGTGGGCCTTGGAAGCGTCTCCGTATTCTTTGAAAGCAAGTGTTTTCAAACAAATCAAAAACAGAGGCAGGTTTGTTTCAGGAAGTCGTGCATGCTGGAGGTTCTTAGAGCCTTAAAATAAATAAAAGAGGGCTGTGAGTGCTCTGAGAATTCATCTTTGGTGTGCAAAGATTAAAGCTACCTGAGCCAGGCCGGTCTCTGAACCCTCTCTGTGGAGCAGAATGCCGTTTCTTTCGCTGTCAGATGCTCAGCTCATGAAGCTGATGTCTATTTTACGTGTCAAGGCTTTTCTGAATCAAAGGACCAGCTCCAGAGCTGAGGGAAAGTGTCTGAGACAGGTGCCATCACCCTTCTGCCTTCCACCTTAACCCAAGCAATACTTCATCTGATGTGTTATGGGACTGGACACTCGGACGATAGACTGCAGGGGACTGATTGAGGGCTCTTTGTAGAGCATGGGTCTCCAAAACTGACCCTTAAAACACAGATATTCACTGGCCACTAGGGGGCAGTGCCTCTGTTTATTATATATATATATATATATATATATATATATATAAAACAGCCCATCGTCATAGTTCAGTTTCTACCATGTCTAGTGAACAGTGGTCAACAGAAACTGTTCAGAAAAGGTTTTAAATGACCACTGAAATGAAGCTTTAAAAAGTGACCAATAGATCTTGCCAGTCCAGTTTGACCCCTGTTTGACCAGTTTATTAACTCACCCCCTCCCTCTAGTGCCACCTTCTCCACCATCACACAGGCCTCACTTGTTCAGACAGAGCTAACGTAGCTGGACGGGATGGAATATTTTCAATCTGCCGGAACAATTGCACCAGCTGGAATTCAATCACCCAAGACTATGGAGAAAGGACAGAAGTCCCTCCAGCAAACTCCATCAGCCCCCCACCCCACCCCTTCTCCCACATGAATGTCCTCCTTTTCTTCACAGGTTATCACTGCTCCACACCAAAGAGGCTGTGCCTGGCTGCCATCAGTCTTCATTTTCACTCTAGTCCTTTCCCTCTTTGTGTTCTCCTTTTGCTTAACAGGTTATTTCCGATGCATGTTGGCGCAATTGGACCAACCCTCCAACTCTGGGCAATTGTTTCCTGTGTTTCTACTCAATTTAAAGCCAAATCAAACAGAGGTCCATGTATAAGCTTTTGTCAAAACCTTGCTGCCATTGTTTACTGATGCTGTGCTGCTGCTACTTCATGTCTCTTGACCTTGTAAACATTGTAAGGAGTGTATTTTCTTGCATTGCTTACTGTGAATAGTGTTATACTGAGTCCTCTAGTATTTGTAAAAGGTGATTGGGAGGGAGGTGTAAATGTAGCTGATGTATTTTAGGTATCTCCATGCCTGCAAACGGATAATTAGCCGCGAAGTATGCAATGCATTCTTAAACTGCTGTTTCCCTGGAGGAATGTGTAACTAGATAAAAGTGTGCACATAAAAAAAGAGTAACACAGAAATAATGGTAGCGTTAAACAAGGGGAATCCAGACTTCAGGATGAAGAGAGAGGCTTGGAAATCTAAAGTTGTCTTTTTTTTTAATATTCGAATTGGCTAGAAATGGGATCTGTGTTGGTTATGATTTAACGTAACTCTACTAATCCCAATACAAACCTTGCAATGTAATGGGCATATAATGTAGTGCTAGTAATAATCCTTTAGCAGGATTATAACTTAAAATGGTATCAGTTAAAGTTGTGGTAGATTTTATTTATTTATTATTTATTCATTTATTTATTCATTTATTTATTTTAATTTTGCTTTCCTGTTTGTTAAACCTTCCTAAATGGTCTCCTAAAAACAAGATAAACTTTGTGTAGTTTAGGTGTCTAGCTTCTACTATTTAACTCTTCACCTTACAGACTTTTAACCAATGAAATGTCTCTTTAAACTTTAAAGGAAACATTGATAACGAACGACTGGCGATCGCTAGGCAGCGAATCCCATACCGACTTGGTCGAGTAGTTGACGATTGGCTACTCGACAAAGGTAAAAACACTGATAATTTAACGAATAACTTGAGCTTTAAAGTAGCTTTTTCTGTGCCATAAATAAGACCGTAAATTAAATGTGCAGTTAAACGTACGCAAATAAAACTTAAAACTGCAGCTAAATGTAGCTTGTAATACTTGTACACCCAGTTAATAATGTCTTGGAACTGTGTAGTTGTTGTGTTAACCCAGGTTAAAGGGACTGTAAAGATTAATCTAATAAACCTAAAGCAAGTGTTATTAATATTAGTTTTTAAAAGGACATATAAATGATGTATTAAGACATTGTTTCTCTGATTAAAACTCGTAAATGTAAAGATAAATCATCTAAATTAACGTACATATTGCTGTAAAGATGCTGTGCACATATGTGTGTATGCATTTGCTTTTTATTTTAACCTGATAACTAGACCCAAAGCTTAATTGGCCTGAGAACTCAAGTCCCTTTAACAGCTCTTATAAATGTATTCTAGGCCTTAAAGTAAAAGATAGAGAAATTATTTAAACAAGTTAAAAAAAAAAGAAAAAAAAAGAAAAAAGAGAAACTCAAGCAGATATTTTGAGTGCATGCTTGTTGGTAAATGTTTGTTAAGAACCAAATGATATGTCCCACATTGGAAATGTGCCATCGTTTCTTTTTTCAGTTCTGTTGTTGCTTTATGTTTGCTTCTGTAAAATGAATGTTATTGGACCTGTTCATCTCTTGATTTCTACACTGCATCCTCCAAACCTCACTTTTACTCTTCTGCCCTCATGGACTGATCATATTTCTTGCTAAAAGGTGGAAAATGTGTATAGAAATCAGGCTTGATGGTAAGGCTACATTTATACAGGCTTTATTACACATGTTTTAGCATTGAACTGTTTATGCCAGCAATCACAAATGTCGACAAAGTAAATGTTGTTTTTATCATTCTCAAACCATGCCTTGTTAAGACCTGGGTGTCAGATCTATATAAATTTTAAATTGACATGATATGTGATCAGTTTAATTTATTATTACAAAGACTGTATTTGCTGTATAACTGTATTTGTTATACAGTTGTATACTGTGAAAAATTGATCATGTAAGATCTCAAAGTAATTCAGCTTTTTACTTTGGTATATTTAAAAATATAAACATTCAAACACTTTTTAAACCTTAACTTTTGCTTTTACTGCAGAAATATTTTGCCAGGGGTGAAAATTCGGAATATGTATATTCATGAAAATGAAGAAATATGCATGATAATTTTTAATCATGTTTAAGGGCATAAAAATTAGCATATAACAAGTAGCTTTATAATAGTGTTACAGATCATTATTTGACAAGCAACCATATGTTTATACAAATTTATGTGTGATTATTGGCATAAGCAGCTAATATTATATATTCAAGGTTTGTTTTATAAATGCATTATAAAATGCTTATGCATGTGTAATAATATGATAATATAGGTAGCTTCAAATGAGGAGCAACAGATTTGTTGGCGTGTATTTCACCAACTTGCTAAAAGGCTAAAAGTTACAGGAAGTGAAAACTGCATGGTCGTTTGCTCAAACCCTCTTACGTCCAACTTCCCATGACACCGAAAGCTGTAAAGAAAGCCAAGCAAACGACTTGTCATCAAAAGTTAATTGGCTGACGAGGAAGGAACATCTGTCATGAATGCATTTGAGAAGCTGTGATGACATTAGCAGAGTAAGAAATGTCTTTAACCACATATGGAGGGTTCATATGGAGAGGAATGTTTCCGAAATGGCTTCGTAAATTTAGTTTATTTGAAGTCTGGATGACTCAAGTTTAGTGTATCGTTTGCAAGGAGTCTGTTGAGGGCTCTTTAGAAAGTTCTCAGCCCAATGTGGCCTTTTAGCAAAAACATGGCTAACTTTAAGTGTTTTCTTTATCATTATATCTTCATTCCACCAGCAACCCCACCCTTTCCCAACTCATCACCATAACAACGATAAATTACCAGCCACTCCCACCGGCAATGGGTAATTTATCGTGCTCATTACCCAGCGGCCAAATAATCCGTCTTCTTCTGCGGGCGCGATTATTCCTCATCATTCTCTTTCTCTCCCACCCCACTGTTTATGTGTGAAGATCTTGCCAGTTCGGTGCTTTGGCATTGCCGTACATTTGGTGCCATTCTTCCCCCTTCCCCAGGTCGGCAGCTGACCATTTTTAACAGCCAGACCACCATCCAGATCGGGGACCAGGACCGTAGCCGCTCTTTCCAGGGCCAGATGTCTGGACTGTACTACAATGGCCTGAAGGTCTTCAACATGGCAGTGGAAGGTGACCCCAACATTCGCATTGAGGGCAGTGTCCGACTGGTGGGTGAGGCACCTTCATCCTCTTCCATCACACCGCAGTCCAGCGCCACTGCCAACCGCTCCGACACCTCCACCTCTATCATGGAAACCACCACCACCACCACCGCCTCTAGCCGAAAGGTCAAGCAGACCACGCCCAGAGAGCCACAGCAGGTGAGGGGATTCCATTGGTTTCTGCTGGGCTTCTTGCAATTGTGGGAGTGTTTACTGTGTCTGGTTATCTAGCAAAGCTCTTAGGATATTCTTTTTAAATTGAAAAAAAATCTTTGGATGACATTGACCTTGCACTTGCTTGGTCAGCATTTCTACCTGTTGATGTTCAGGATCTAGCTTTCTATCTTCCAAAAATAGGCTTATATTTATCTAGACTTATGGCTAAGGTAGGTTAGCAAAAAGTTAGGGTTAGTTTGCTGTAATCTAGTAGCAATCTTATAATCCTTTAATCTACAAAACATTTATATAATCTAAGCTGTTAGAAAATAGCTAGATCCTTATAGGTAAGGATCAAAGGGGTGGGCCTGCAAAGTCACAAACAAAAATGCAGAACCTTATGCCCAGCCAACACACACATTTGAAGCCCAAATGGGTGGTCCAGCTGGGTACCAACAAGTTTTGTCCATGGGCTAAATATTGGCTCCACTTATGGATGTCTTACAAGGCCAGTAATAAGACCAGAATGGGTTAAACCTAGAGACAACCCATTATTGACCTAAGTGGTCCCTGTATATAGAGAGTTACTGAGCTGCCTACATTTATCCCACAGAGACAACTGGTCCCTATTCCCAGCTTGACCCCATCTAGCCTACGTTCATCCCATGTGGGCTTCATAAAGATGTGCTGGCAGTGTGACATGCATAAGATGAAGACAAAAAGCCAACTCTTACATGTGAATGATGTCACATTTCCCATGCATTGCACTTGAAAGAAGTCTGGCTTGAGAAAAGAAGGAGCGCCTGCAGTCATATCGTACTCCAGAGGCTCCATATGTATTCTGTTTCATTAGCTAGATCCCATACGCCAGTAGGCAGCATTTAGTCCTACTTTATCTCTGACCGTCTTTGGTGTATCTCATCAGTGTCACTTTAACTCTTATGTATGACACATTTATGAGCTGGAACTATTTTGAGGCCAACCCTATACATGCAGAGAAGAGCAGGAGAAGAGCAGGAAGCTCACGGTTGCCGCAGCAGTGAGTTGGCATGGATTTAAGTATCCATGTCTTTAACTAATCCTCTTACGCATGCCGAGGATTTGGAGATGCTGCTGCTGATAGTGGCCATTTGGGGCTTTTGTTATGAATGGAAGGACGATGGCGTTCCTGATGGTGGGTGTCTATGGCGGATTAGACAGGAATAACGTTATTGACAAGAGTACTTTGATTCAGACATGAGTAATCTGACCTCAGTTTAGAAAATCCTTACTGAGGAGAATCTTAACCATTAGAAGTGTGTAGCATGGCCCACAGTATAATTAGAATTTCTGACAGATTCAGAATGTGTTGTGGTAGGGTTTGTTACAGTGAAAGCAATTAAGTAAACCTATTTTTTGTTGGCTGAGGGTTTAATACCACATTGCAAAACATAAGTAAGAAGCATGGAGAATTAATACAGAATACTGATTGAATATGTCGCTGTGGTGTTTGAGCCTTGATGTTTTGACTAAAGCATGTTTAATTACGACCCCAGAACAGTTTTCCTTGTGGAAAACAGTGTGAATTTGTGCACTTTAAATGTTATTTCAGATTGTTGGTGGTTCTGGAACAGGAACGCTATCTTTCTTCTTGAAATGTCCATGTTGCATGTCTGAGACTTTGACTTCTGTTTTCGGAGCAGTGATGTTTATTCTCTTCATTTGTACTAGGTCACTGCCAAAACAAAAATAAATAAATAAATAAATAAATAAATAAATAAATAAGCACAAACTAATAAAATTTAATCCAGCATACCCACTTCTTTCACCCGAGATATACTTGCTGAACAACAGCTTTATGGCTTTCAAGTGGTTTATTCCAGTTTTGTGGTGAGGAAGTGGTAAAGAAAGTGGAGGGGACCTCATTCCAATGCTCTGATAAATTTTGGCAAAGGGTCCTATCATGGACTCTGTTTGAGTGTCATGGCCGACCCTTAAGTGTTTCCGGGAGGGGTGTGGGGCACATCCTTAAGTGTCCCTTCTCTGAAGCGAAAGGAGTCAGGCCTAAAAGGTTCTCTTCTAGACCACATGCTTGAAGGAGCTCAGATAAGAGCAGGGAATGCCTCGCACTCCCAATTGCATGTTTTTGATCACTGAGGATTGTTGTGCTGCTCTGGTGCCGAGCGCGCAATCACTCCCGTACGATGAGCAGTGAATGGCTCTCATGCCAAACTGATGAAGCGGTACATTGTGCAGGCCGTTGAATCGTCCATGTCATGGGGTGGGGGGAGGTGGAGGGCCATATAAAGCTTGGGGGGAAATTTGCTGGCTTCTGCTTGATCGGAAGCCAAAGAGACAGCCATGCTGTTAAATGTAGGCCACCATACTAACAGCTCCACAATACATGACAATACCTTACAGTGAATGCCCTAGACGCTGTTTATTTTTATATTCTGTTTATTTGTTGCATTTAACATACTGGAAACAATGCATGTGAACATATATTATGTGTAATAACTCCTTAATGTGTTACAATTAGCAAATATGCATGTAGAGAATGTGTACTTATACGCACTGTAGGTTTAAACATACTGTTAAATCATTTCATTGTAGATTTCAATATTGTAAACAACAATAGGCCTTCCTGGATGATTCACTCATAGTACCCTGGGCTCAAAATTAGGTTATGAAGTTGTAATCAGCATGCTTTATATATATGTTCACACAAAATATAGGTTTCAGATTTGATATCCCACATACATGTAACAATATGTTATTGATTTATAGTTTTTTTCTTCATTCCTGGCGCATCTAAATATAATATTAATTGTTGAACATAAGGACTGACTGGAATAACATATTGCAGTTAAACGCAAACATTGAAACTGTGTTTCCAGAGCTCTGAACTGCGTAAGAGTATATACTAGCGAAGCTGTTTATAGACTTATTATTGCTTGATTAAAGCTCTACTGCAGGAACTCTCTCAGCTCTTCACTGACGTCAGTCTTCATTGCTTTGATATCTTTGGTGTCCCTAGTTGTTTCAGCAGAGAAAGAGATTAGAAGTTGTTTCACTGACACAGTTCAGAAAATCAAACCAAATGCCAGACAGTGGCTTTGCAAGGGTGGGAGATATGGAAAAAGTAAGTAAGTAAAGTTTATATATAAAGCTTATTTAAATCAACTTACTTTGACCAAAGTGGTGTACATGTAAATCATCACATAGAATGCAATGCAAACTTCGCATTAGATCACAAGAGTGTGAGATACAGAGTGAAAGAAATGATTCCTCCTTAAGCTACTAAAGTTTTGATGCAATAAACTGTTCTGATAAAATGACATTTTCTCAAAGCTTAAGAAAACAATGCAGTTTAAGAAAAGGAATAAAATACTGTTTTAATGTATTGTGCAATAAAACAACAGGATTTATGTACACTTTGCCGCTGAGTCACATTTCTTATTGTGTTGGGAACCTCAAAAGTATCATGACCCTAGGTCAAAAGACCCAGATACAGCGCTTTGTAATGGATGTTAATTACTGCATCCCCATCAGTGTCACTTTCCCACCACCATCACGGCTTGGTGAGAATCTTCCAGTCTTTCATATCAGGAGAGTCACAGAACTCTGTAGAGAGAGGAGTGTGAGAACAGCTTTCAGGACAGAACTTCAGCTGATATTATTTTAAGGCTTTTACATTCACTCCATTAATATTCAGACACTAGCTATGATAGTAATGTTATACAAAGGTCTAAAATAGTGAAGAGATTGTAAATAAATTCTAAACACAAAAATCACAGTCAAACCGTACAAACATGAACTGTAGCTCTTTTTATTGTATTTTTTAGTTTTTAATAAATATGTCATCGAATTACTTTGAAGAAAAATTATTCCACAAACATTAATTATGTTTTTTCGTGCTCCTGAAAAAGCACCAAACTGAATATAAGATGTTCTTGTCTGTCACCGATGCTCTTCTGATGCTTTGTTTTTCTCTCTTTGTTTTTCTTTGTAGAAATATTCTAGTGCGTGGTTTATTTCTTGGATATGAGATGAAAATGATGTTTTCATAACACCTTAATGCTAAGAGCTGAAATGGAAAGACTTTTTGAATGATGCAACTCATTTGATATTTATGGGCTTTCAATTCTAGAACCACCATCAGGATATGTATAAATGGGAAGGTGTAGGCATAAACAATGCCATTGGGCCTGGATTAGAAACTGCTAAACTTTACAGAGGATAAAAATAGATCCCACAGGTTCATGGTAAAGCTTTAAAGAATGAGATGAAACATGCATTTATATGTTCATATGATTATTACGTATGTGTAATGGTACTATATATATATATATATATATATATATATATATATATATATATATATATATATATATATATATATATATATAGTACCATTACGCATATGTAAGAGAGAGAGAGAGAGAGAGAGAGAGAGTATTTTTTCAAATTTCTAAACTCATCTGAATTGCTTAGAATTTATTCATAATAAAAGGCCTTTGAAATGGCTGTTTTTTCAAGCACATTAGCCATTAGCTATGTTTTTCTTCTATGTTTGTGTCCAGTGAATGTGGCCTCCTGCTCTTTGCTTGCTATTCCTCATGGACCAATTTGTTTTAAGTGTTTGTTTCTGGCTCTGGAAAAAAAAAGAAAGCCCCAGTTCTGCTGAGATTCAGTGAAAGGAACAAAGAGCCAGACCTGAGTTCTCCCCCTTCCTGTCTTGAGCAGTGTTTGGGCAGTTGTATGACTGTCTGCCTCCTCTGCCGAAGACTGTGAGTGTTGGAATTAGTGTAATGCTTAAATAAATAAGTCAAACTTGCCAAATGAAAAGTCAAAGCGAGTTTATTCAGTTTGGTCTAATTAGGATGCACTTTTGGAGCCAACAGTAATGGCCCGCAAGGGAAATCCAATGAAGCTGCCGAGCCAAGAGCATTCCCAAATCTGTTTGCATCCTTAAATTAGTTTGAGACGCCCGGCACAAAAAGGGAATTATTCTGGCTGAGGGTTTGTGCAGCATGGGCATGTTTTCCAGTTCATTGATAGCATTGATAGTTATGGAAGAGTTTAGAAACTTTTCTTGAAATTCCATAAACAGTGTTGACTGGGAATAAGGAAATGAAATAACATATAGGATATTTTAAGTGGAGACATCCACACTTAAAGTAGCTGTGAGAGTAAGATAATTTCTTTGTTAAAATCTGGTTGTGACATAGATATGACAAAGTAATGGCATATAGGCCTTGGGCATTTACAAAGGCATATGTGACATTTGGGAGAGAAAACAATTTCCATGCAGAGGCAATTGCACTAAGACGGCAAGGGAAGCTCAGCTTCCCCTAAAATGTAAAAAAATAAGTGATCAAATATATACTGTTGTGTGTACATGTCATTGAATAAATATGCACTACAACGCGCTCAACTTTTGTTCAGAATCAGCTTCTTATCACTGGTAAAGACGTGGCTTTCCTCTCAATAATTCCCGCAGCTTCACAGTGCTTTAAACAGCGTCCACAGAGTTCAATAGCGAAGCAGCAAAGTGCAGTGAAACGAGACGAGTCATTGGATAAATGCTGGGCTTTGTCCCGCCCATCGGACACTCAGCGTCTCTGGGGGTCTATGGGGCAATGGGCTGGCCTCAGCTGGCCCGGACGCTCAGCTTCTGCATGATGATTGGATGATCTGTCTGAGGCTGAATCCCTTTTTGATTGACAGCGAAATGAGCGAATCAGCGATCCTTTGGTGTAAAGATCCATGGCAGCACACGCGGACACACTTCACATGGGCCAAGGCCGTTTAAGCAGCCTAGCTCTGCTGGCCATTGAGAGGACACTAGTCAAGTCCCTGGAAAAGACGCCTTGTTGGTACGACAGGGTCACAGATCATTTTCTTAAAAAGGAACGGAGGGTAGAATTTACGTATAAATAAACCGACACATTTTATGATGTAGGCCGAATTTGAGCTTCCCCTCCTTGAAAGACCAGCATCCGCCACTGTTTCCATGAACAGTGAAATGCATCAAAATGATATATTTATCCAATCCATGCAACAACTGACTCTTCAACAAAGTGAATTAATTGATTATTTTAGAGTCTACCTCTAATCACCACTTTCATTAGGGAGGCCAGTGAGACCAGTGTGAATAAACACAGTGCTTTATGACAAGGAAAATCTAATAATACCTGCTAACTCATGGTCCCCTTGATGATGTCAAAAGAGGGAAGTGCAGGGTCAAAGAGTTCAAATGTACACTATAAAAATCACTCATAAAATGTGTACTATTTATATCCAGTGTTCCTGTAAATTGCAGGCAACTCAGCATGAAAATTCAGCCTTAAAATTATGCTAATCATAACCTTAACCCTAAACGCATCGTCAAACTGAACCATAAACCTAACCATGACCAATTATAACATAATTATAAGCTCCAAAAAGGATTTGTAATGCTTACTGTTAAAAGAAAACCACACAGATTTACAATGGGTTTGACAGGATTGAAACAGCGCCCCCCAGTGAATGGCAGCATGCTTAGTGAACATAGCTGTGGTTGTCTCTGTGTGAACTAATGCTGACAGCCAATCAAACATTTTGATGGTGTTTTTTGGGCAAACTTATAATCACTTTCTTCACTTAAGTGAACTACAACCATTTATTTTTTCTGCTCCTGCCTCTGTCATTAGCGCTGAAATCCCAGGCTTGTGGCCCACAAGCATATTCTCCCAAAAGCACCTTCCACTGCTTTGCCAGCAAGGGATTCACAGTGGAGCTGAATTTAATAAGAAGCTTCATTTGGACAGAAAGGGGTTATTGTGAGACTGCTGCAGTATATCCAATACTGCCTCCAGCTCCTCCCCAGGCAGAAAATTCATTATTTGTCCAGACTCATGCAGCTCAACTCTGGAAAGGTCCAAAAGAATCAGCTGAAATTTGCCCAAACGCTGGGTCGACTAATTGTTTTGGCCCTTGTAGTACAGAGGAGTGGATCCGGGGCGTTTCTTCTAAATACAGTCGGACAGGAAGGGATTTCAAGTGTCTTCATTTGACAGAAGCACAAGGAGGATCATAGAGAATGAGTAATTAAAGCATGAGGGGTTTGTCTGTGATCCACAGCACATCATCACCACTAACTCCCTCCTTTTTACATTTCACTTCTTTCCTTTAGAAACAGAGGACTTTGGTTTCCTTTCGGTTTTTGTGCCTAAGTGGACTTTGCTCTTTGTTAATATTTGAAGGACATGTCCTTGGGTTTATGAATGTGTTGCATTTGACAAAGACTTGTCATGACTCATGCAGAAGCATGCACACCTTCCACAAATTAACAATAACGCTTGTTCTCAAGGTTATTTTGTACATTTCTGACTAAAAGGCCATTCCCAGGATTCGAAAATGTGTACTAAATATACCATTCCAAAAATGTGTACTATTTGTTTGTGGGTAATCCTAACCCTAGCCATGACCCTCAGGTGTTGAACATGTCCCTGTTATTCACTAGAAGAAGTGTCATGAGTGAAATAAGAAGTCACTGCCATGGCTGAGCATTTCCTCTTTGAAACTGAACACAGGTGAGTTCAGGCAGCCATGGGTTTCTTACATCACAGACCCTGTCAGCTTCCATGGCAGAATTTTTAAGATACTGTTGAGCAGTGAAGGGGTGGGCAAAGAAGCTGGGACTAATGATTTATTTATGGATCAGTGTGGACTGAATGAAGGTGAAGGTGTAGTTACAGCTAATAAACTCTGAAAATGTTCTTCTAATGAGCACAGATTAGTTTTTCAGGGTTTAATTGATGGCCTGAGGGGGATTTACAAAACCCAATTGGTTGCTTCTTTATGAATCAGCCTTAAAGACAACAGGATCAGTCAGTGCATATTTTACTAAAAAGGGCACACGAGTTATTCATAACATTTTACATTTAGCTTCATCAGCATTCTTAATTATTTTCAGACGTTTTGTACCTGAAGTAGAACTACAGTAACAGCACTGTTTTCTGGTTGTGTGAGTGTTAACCAAAATAATGACGATTGTGGTTAGGGTTACAGTCAAGTTAGAGTTAGGTGTTAGTGATAACTATCAAAAATATTGTAAGTAATCCTTGGCACCTTAGTTTTGTGGTTACTGTTACATTTAGTGTAAGGTTTTATGGCTACATTTTCTCACTGGGTTGTCAGAAATTCACATAAGCATTCACAAACACACAATTTATTACACAAATTATTCATAAATTACACAATTTATGAAAGCCTACTACAATTACTACATATCGTACAAAGGCCAACTATATTAAGTACACATTATACGAATTCAGGGAATGTTTTTAGGCAAATTAGTACAAAAATCACCTTGAAACCAGGCTTTTCAAGGAACATCTAATTAACAATCCTTGAATTTGTCTCTGTAACAGTCATTGCAGGCGAGTATATACTTGTGCATCATAGAAAGGGGAAAAAAAACCCACACCAGCAGGATCTTTTTTACAGTTTCTGCTAAATTTCCCAAAGTAGGACATGGCTTAGTGCCTGAAGGGGAGGTTTAGTGTAAATGAATGTGACTGTAACCTTAATCAGTCCGTTCTGAAATGGGAAACGACTGAAAAGGCAGAAGATTCAAAACGTACAACACTATGTGTAAGGTCTATCAGGGGTGAAGTCCATCTGTTTTTATTTATTCATTTATCTATTTATTTAGGACAAATGATACAGCCCTGTTTCTGCAAGGAAATGATTTAGACTGTATAGTGTTTAAGACATCGTGGTGAGTGACATCCCCTCACTGCTTGTAAACCGCTCAGGCAATTTTGCAATTTCTCATTTCAGCTTTAGGACTCCCTTTAGGAAACCTGATCCCTACTCAAAGGCAATAACCCAGCAACCCCCCACCTGCTTAAAGGCACATGACCTTCATGAATAAATAAGGATGCAGTGATGGAATATATGTTGTGAGTTGAACCATGTTTTGTTGTCTGTTATCTGTCATTTTACATTTCTCTGTCATTTAATGGTTGGTATCCCTGATTTGTCATATTTAGTCCAGGTGACTGTCTGTGAGGAGTTTGGTGGTGTTCTCCCTGTGTTGGCGGAGGTTTCCTCTGGGTGCCCTGGTTTCCTCCCATGATTCAAAAACACACGTTGGTAGGTGGATTGGCGACTCAAAAATGTCTGTAGTTGTGAGTGAATACGTGAGAGGGTGTCACCCTGTGAAGGACTGGTGCTCCTACCATGCACCCAGTGATTCCGGGTAGGCTCTGGACACACCGCGACCCTGAACTGGATAAGCGGTTACAGACAATGAATAAATGAATGTTTATACGTGTTTATATGTTACCAAGTTTCAATATATGTAGCTATTTCCTAGAATATGACCCATTTTTCCTCCAAGAAATGCACTTTTCCACTTGAATGAACATGTGTACATTGAGCAACGTTAGCGTGTCTGAGCACTTTCGTAGGGTTTGATTTCACTGCTCACACCCTTAATACGTTTCTTTGTTGCTGCTAGTATTATTTTTAGATGACCTTGTTCCTGGCTCCTTTTTAATTTCAGCACGTTCAAAAAAAAATATGTATGAGAGAGGGAGTGAGAGAGACTTAACAGAGGCATAACAGGCTTATCTCCTGGCCTAAATAAGAATTTCAGCTTAATATTCTCTCCCTGCCATCCACCTATCATCATTAGCAAGTTAAAGCTCTGCGGACGGGTGTAGTAATTATCTCCAGACTATGGAGCGCTCCGAGGGCTTGGAAGTGTTTGGTGACGAAAGGAACTGGATGACTTAAAGGCTTCTGGATTGTGGAGGTTCAAACGTAGAACAGTAGGAGAACTACGATGCCCTGTGCAAAAGTCAGAGACTGATTTATTTCCAACAGCCACTACAGGCTATTCAGGAAAGAGACACAAAAAGAATGACCACCTGTAACTTGAATAAGTAGTTCTTTCTGAAATAATGCCATGTTGTTCTTCGCCTTATTTATTTGAGCAGCCGCACTTTAGCCGTTGTCCACTCTGCAGCTAGGACACTCTGACTGTGATTCCCAAAGCTGTCTACGAGGTAGTGAGCATTTCTTTTTCTTTCCCTATGGCTCTTTATGAGCAAGAGACATCCATCAGTGCGAGGCAAGCTGCTGCCTTTTAATGAAGTGTCAGCTTCCGGTAACCAAGCTCAATCTCCTCCAATTAGGCCCTAATGCAACTCTGACAAACTGTCTGCGTCTTTCTCACCCACCCACACACACACACACACACAAGGGCACTTACATATACACACACACTCCAGCCAAAAGAACCATAACACCCCAAACTCACTCACTGACAGCTCATCTAGCCAATCAAAACACTCCATTCCTATTAAGAGGGTGTGAGTGATTCTATTACCAAAATATGACAGGGATCTGATATGGCCTGAGATATTTGAACCCGAAAGTCTGCTCCCTTTTTCCCCCAATCAAATTAGAGCCATTTCCAGATGTGCATTTAAACCCCAAAGGATTGAGCGTCAGTTTGTTTTACTCTGTGATTTTATTTCCGTCTGGATTGGACAAGTCTGAACAGAACATTTTTGTCCAGGACCACAGATCTGGGTGACTGGCTTGGATGATGTCACCCTGTGTTGAGTACTAAGAGCTAGATTTGTAGACTGATCACATGGGTTTGCTGCCTGGTCTCAAGGTGAATTTGTGCATCTTATCAGTGAGGATTTGTGTAATGCGTAAGGAATATATTTTGTCCTACATAGATGGACATGTTAAATTCAGACACTGCAACTAACTTTAAACTTGACCTTAACCTTAACCCTAAATATAAACCTAAGCATAACGATACCTCTAAATTTAACCCTAAGTGTAAGCCTAATTCTAAGCTCAGGTCTATGCTCCAAAATTCTGTTATTATCACTATGATTATTGATATTGACTAAACATTGTATTGTGATGTGTTTTTGTGGCCCACGTACAAGCTCTGTTCTCTGATTTGAGGACTGGTATGTGCAGGAGGTCCACTTTTGAAGCCAGCAGTAAGTACACACTTAAAAATAATGGTTTTTAAATAAATAAAATTATTCTATATAGAAAGCAGAAAACTCAAAGGACCTTAAGGGTTTCTTCAGGTTGAATGTGCTATAGTTGGTTCTACAATAGCATCTTTTAGAGAAGGGTGGCACCAACAGCAGTTCCTCTATTGATACAATCTTGACATTACAATAACAGAAGGACCCTTTTGGTGCTATACAGTAGCTCTTTCTGAAAGGTGCTAAATAGAACCATCTATAGCACATTCTCCATCAATCTGAAGAACCCTATCATTATGCAAAGAACCCTTTAATCATGAATAGGTTCTTTGAGTGTTCAGGGTTATATACTGAAGCATTTTCTTTAATAAAGAACAATTGAAGGACCAATATTTTTTAAGAGTCTAGGTCAGTTAGATCTGCTGTTTTAATGCAGACACTTTTCCAATTTTCATAGATGTGCAAATGTGGCTCATTTCAGGTTGTATCAGTAAGTGTGTGATAGATATGGGTCAGTTTTACAGTTCCAAACATCAATCATCAGGACAGAGTGATCAGACCAGAATGAGAAATTGGAACTGAGTGATAAGGCCTGTGACGTGACCATAGCCAGTGTCTCTTCAATTTTGGCAGACTGATCAAAGACCACATCGCTCTGCCTTTGGGAGGTGTGGCCTGTCCTTTGAGACTGTTTGACAGATGAGGCACTTCCCATTGAATAAATCTACCGCTCTCTTGCCTCGGACATGACTGATGGCGGCCAGGGGTGGCAGTCCAAATGGATGGTTTGAGCAATGAGCTGTGGAGGGAAAGAAAGCATGTGGAAGGGACACTCTGACTCCTTTGTCTCTGTGCCCCATCACCATGCGTCCTTTGTCCTAACAGCAGGACTGAACACTTTCAAGTCAGATTATGGATTATCAATGAAGTGACCGCAGTTTCCACTCACACTGTGAATAAAACGATGCAATATTACTATCCCAATGTTGGGCGCACTATTTTTTTTTCTTTTTCATTCATTGACAGACTTCCATTGCTGACTGAAATAGAGCCACTAATGAGAAAGACACAGCCCAGGCTGCTATTCACTTTTCGGCTGTTACCACAAGTGGTCCCCATAGTACATTACCTGCCAACCCAGCTTTCGTGTGATAGATTTGCACAGATACGATCCTGACACAACCTTCCCATTTCACCAAGGTTTGGGATCGCCACCAGTCATTGGGACCCACACTGTCCACAGGGACAGCAACCTTTGCTGGGCCCATCAACACCACTTCCAACATCAGCACTTTCGAAAAAAGCTTTTCTTTGGAAAAGTCTCCCATCCAAGTACTAGCCAGATCCATTGCTGCTTAGCTCCATGCTCTGGTGTTCAGTACTGCCACATATTCTGGGAACACCAGCAGCTTCCTTGTCCTGATAACAGCACATTCTTTCAGAACCATAATGCGTTTGGAAGAGCTGTCTTCTCATATTTTTGGTCACAGCAGGAAAATATTATAAACTGCAGTTTTCACATACTCATTCCCATCTCTACTGACCACACAACCCATATTAACTACTGTTTAAAGACAGTAATGAAGTGAATGAATGAGCAAAGGTGTGCCCCATAACCAACACTCTCAGCAGTAGGTGACAGAGCAAGAGGAAGCATCCAAGGTGCAGGTGGTGACCCAGAATGTCTTAATTAACTGGACGGCTGTGCTGAGAGGCCGTCCCCAGACTGGCTGCAGGTGCCCGCCACAGACGAGGCTGAGCTGATGAATCCTCTGTCCACTGCTGTCCACTGTGTTATCCAGTGTGACCAGAGCCAGGGCATTAATCACACAGGTGCTCCCGGACCTGTCGAGAGAGAGAGGGAGAAAGAGAGAGAGAGAGGTACTATAAACCGAATAAAAGAAGTCATAGGGGAAAGCACTGATTAAGCAACTCACTCTCCAAACAAAGACTTAGTATTTCTTCGCTCACGGGGGTGTGAGGAAACTCTCTCTCTCTCTCTCTCTCTCTCTCTCTCTCGCTCGCTCGCTTGCTCACTCCAAGTAGTCCCGGGCAATGTGGATAATTGGCGGAGACATCTGCACTCTCCCACTCACTGATATTGTAACCGTGTGTCATATCAGTTTTTTTGCCTTCCACATTAGCGCTGATTAGATGCATCACACTTAATTACTAGCATAAACAAGAGCAGCCAACACTGGGCTCAACAATGACTAACCCAACCCGCTGCCAATCCCCACACTCCACTCTTTCTGTGCTTCTTTCTTCTGTCCTCTACACCCGGCTTGGCCTTGCTCCCGTTCCTCAAACTACAGCCCAACATTTACAAACTCTTATCTCGATGACTGTTTCTAAAACAGGCGGCCATTCATTTTCACTCCAACGATGACTGCCGCCACCATCTGAGCCAGGATTCAACATGTCTCTGTGTTAATTAGCAGAAGTGTAGCTGTGATGTGTTTTGAAATGTGTTAATGCATAGGGCCTGTGCACATTTCTTTACTCAGACTGTATGTAGTCTTTAATAACTGTGTAGTTACACATAAATAATACATGTATTGACAGGTATGTCGTTAATAGTGATCTATTCACCGGCATGTTGTGCTGATGAAAGTGTATTATAGGTGGACAGATGAGCAGATAGATAAATATTGATAAGTGGATGAACTGGTGAATTAAGAGAATTACGGAAGAATGGTTAGATGAATAAATTAAATGGATGGACCATTTACATGGCTTTATCTAGATGAAGTTAGTTATGGATGGATAGATGAATGGTGGATGTATTGGATGGATGGATTAACTGGGCCATTGATGTTCTGATGGAGGAAATGTGTATGGATTGATAAATTAACAATTTGAACAAATGAACAGATCAGTAGAATTGATATTTAGATAAGCTGTTGGATGGGAGGAAAAGAAGATAAACAAATAAACTGATGAATGGATGGTAGGATGGAAGAATGGATGGATCATTGCTATGGATATCTTACCAGTCATTAAGCTGGTTATAGCTGCTGTAGTTGGGAACAAGTAAATGAAGCATGCCTGAATGCTGGAACTGATTCATACATTCACCAAGGAAAAGTTGCACTCTATTTATTACTAACAGGAGGTAGCAGGTAGCAGGAGGCCTCTTCCTCATTTACTCCTCCTCAGTACACTGCAGGTACTGCTCACCTGCCAGGCGCCAAGCAGAAAAGACCAACAGTGCGAAGACAACTTCCTGAATTTTGAAATAACACAGTTCTACCAAATTATTTATTTTCGATATGGCTTTATGAACATTTCTGCATTAACGCTCGCTCCTGACTTTAAGTGCAGTCTTTAGGCGCCTCACAGACATGCTTCTGGTGCCTCTCAGTTTGCATCCCCACACACAATCAGAGTATAATTAATTAGCCATAATTGCAACTTTGTGAGTCATTAGTTTGCCAATGACCTCCCTCTATTAGAAAGATGATGAGAGCCACCTTCCATTACATCCAGTCTCAGGATGGCACTGGAACGTGTCCTCGCTACAGCTACTGTAATTACTCCATCTCCTCCTATCAAGTGCAGTTTGTTTTCCCTCACTCTAATTTGGCAGTTAATCAAAGCGTCCGAAAGAAAAGTCAAACACCTTTGTAAGAAAAAGGTACTACTTACATCACCAGGGTGGTACCCTCAAGGGTATGCTTCCCGTACCTTTATTTAAGGAACATAGATATACTGTATTGCACTGGTCTTCCAATGCTAATGCTTTACTGCAAGCATGTTGTGTTTAATTAGGGAACACAATTGTAGCATTGTGGGCGGCACGGTGGCGCAGCAGGTAGTGTTGCAGTCACACAGGGGCCTGGAGGTTGTGGGTTCGACTCCCGCTCCGGGTGACTGTCTGTGAGGAGTTGGTGTGTTCTCCCCGTGTCCGCGTGGGTTTCCTCCGGGTGCTCCGGTTTCCTCCCACAGTCCAAAAAACACACGTTGCAGGTGGATTGGCGACTCGAAAGTGTCCGTAGGTGTGAGTGAATGTGTGTGTGTCTGTGTTGCCCTGTGAAGGACTGGCGCCCCCTCCAGGGTGTATTCCCGCCTTGCGCCCAATAATTCCAGGTAGGCTCTGGACCCCCCGCGACCCTAAATTGGATAAGCGGTTACAGATAATGGATGGATGGATGGATGGAATTGTAGCATTGTAGTGTAGTGTAAACTTTATAACATTTATTGTAACTTTGAGGGTACTTTTACACTCTAACATCATTTTTCAGACCGTGTTCTGCTTGGGTTTAAGTTAGACAAGTTGCTCTTAGAGGGTAATATAGTTTAGAGAGCAAATCAGCAATTCAAATTCCCTGTACTCAGAATCTGCACCCTTTATTGGGTCTTCTTATCTGCCGGCGCTTGGGCTGGCTTGCTTGCTTGCTTTCTGCATCATTAAAAAAAAAATGCAATAAACCTACTTTATGCACGGTATCCACAATTAGGCTTGACCCATATACTCCATATTCTCACGCTGCCCCTCCACACGAGCAAAAAGACCCTGCTCTGAATAAACACAGCGTTTTTAGAACAGTCTTATTTAATTCAAGATTCCATTTCATTAATCGCCTTCTGAGTCTGCAAATTGTTGAACAAAACCCCAAGCCCTTATATTGTTTATATAAGCAAAAAGGGCTTTTTCGTCTTATGAAGCTTGTTTTTGATTTAAGCTAATACTTAACAGGCTTATCTGCAGCAACTCCGGCCAGCAAGGGATGAAGCAGAAAAAACAGCAAAGTAATTCAGCCCAATAAGGGAGATGATGTGGTGTATTTGAAGGCATGATTTGATCTAAATGCAATAAACATTAGCAGAAAATTCAAACCAGGAATACTGCTATCTTTCAATGTTAGCCATGATAGCATATCCCAGTAAACATTTAGCCATTGATTCAACGTTGAAATAACGTAATGACTGCCGTCTAATCAACGTTCACTTAAGGTTGAAAATGAAAGTTGAAAAGACGTCCAAACACAGACATTGAAAAGACGACTATTAGACGTATTTTGGACATCCATTGATGTTATTAATTCCCGAAATAAATCACTTGTATAAAACTCTTTTTGGACGTCCACTGGCGTTATCGATTGGTCAGCACTTTAACTTATTAAGATGGATTTTGGACGTCCATTGACGTTTAAAATATGTCCTTGACGGACAGAATACTTTTAGACCTATTTTGAACGTCCAGTGACGTTCCTTGTTTACTGGGATGTAAGTAGCTTGACCAAAAAACGCAGTAATGGCTTCCCAGTAAACAGAAGCAGATAGATTGATATGTGAAGTTAAGTAAGTGTTTGCTACATTAGCATGCTTGTGTTTGAAGAGATTTACCAAAGATTTATGGACTCTTATAAGAGTCGGTAGATGTACATTATTGTCACAAAAGTACAAGAAGTGTAAATTTACCTTTAAAGGTACAACAGTGGTGTTATAATTCAGTTGTGTTCCCTAAAGGTACATTACATTCTCTTCTCCAGTAGAAGAGGTGATTATTTATAAAGCCTCATTATAGAACTGTGTAAAATAAAATAACACTTTAAGTTGTCGAGATGAAATGGGGTGAATGAAATCAACACAACTTTATATTCTCAAATTACAAATTATGTACAAGTATGTTCCCTAATTAAAGTTACAGAATATGTACCCTTGAAGGTACCAACACAATGATTGTTTATTCTAACAGTGTACCCAGTTTTTGCAGACATCTCTCTGCAAATGTGAGCTGTATCAGACTGAAACTTTTCAACAATTCTCCCACAATCCAAATCAGTGCCACCAGTTTTGGGAGGGTGGAGGCGAACACATGCCATTTAGCCTGTCAGATGAGCATGCAAACTGTCCAAATTTGTCACATCAGCTGACAGATACCCATGCTAGCTAACAACAAATTTCAGTCATGGGCCTATCCTATCCACCCAGAGATCAAGGCTAATTGTGCCCTCTAGGACTTCTGGGAATGTGTGCCTGAAGAATTACTGGTGTGAAATCTGCAATTTTCTGTTGACCACACATTCTGAAGCTGACAGCAAAAGAAGCCAAGGGCCATCCACACTACCTTTCATCATTAATCATGTTTTCATTAGAGTCAATAAGAAACATAATTTAGGAGGAGTTGGACTAATTCTTAGCGTTTTATGTGAAAGCTTGTCCAGAAATTTCAAGATGAGTTGAGTTTTTAAACTGTGTAAAAGCCTTGAATAAAAAGTATTTACCATGTTTTTAAGTTGCTGGTAGCTATGCTGTCTGTTTCTAGGCAGGTACATTTCCTGAGATGATGTACCCCCGTCCCTCTCTGAAGGTCAGTTACAGGTTATGTGTTCTTCCCACCACCATAATGCTACTTTCCCATCACGCAAATGACTTGAAAGCCCTGTTTATCCAAGCAGTGAGATTTGACACTTTGCTGGAGATGGATTAGCCCCATGGCTCCACAAAATGGAAGTGGAAACACCTGCAGGGTTTAAGGCCTTTCCTTGCCGTGACGGTGCCTCTACCTGAACGTTGGCCTCAGCAGATGGTTTGGATACGGCTGAGTTGCCATGTAGAGAGTGCGTCCTCTGTTTCCTTCCACTCTTCCTCTCTCTTTCTCTCACACACTCACTCAGTCACTCACTCAGAACACAGTCAGAGAGCTTTAGCCACCCACTGTTTTACAGAGACAGATTGAGACTTGACATACTGCCATCCACCTCAGGGAATGTCCTTGTAAGTCAAGCTGCCTCAGCCCGTGGAAATTCAGACCAACTCTGGGGCCACGTGAGTCATGGCAGATGCGAACAGAGTACACACAGCTTTGAAAAATAACTGCAACTCCCCCTTCCCTCATCTGCAGATGTTGCAGGCGACCCCTGGGATGATCCCTTTGACCATTCCTGTCCTTTCATTTCTCTTTCAGGGACCTGTTCACCTAACAACATGAGATTTTTTTTTTTTTTTTGGCTGGGAAAGCCTGCTGTTGTGCTGTCTGATGGTATTACTCTCACATAGAGCCTCTATGTGTGCAGGTGTAAACAGAAAGTTAGCTTAGTTTGAAGTAGTGAGGTGGCTTTAAAGGGTGTCTGAAAATCAAATGTGCATGAAAATAACCACAAGTTGGTGTGGTCCAACCTGTCTGTTGTGATGTAATCAAGCTGAAGTTAGCTGTTAGTTCAAAACGTATGTCTTTGTAGTTTCTACCCTCTAAAAAAAATTATTATATAGTTTTGTAGCTTAGCATTTCCAGACTGAAATCTTGCCTCAGCTCTGTGGTGAAGGTTTTGAGAATAGAAATACACAAACAAATAGGAATTAATGTAGCAGTGTAGGACTCTTAGTCTGTTGTTTTTAGTTTGAGAAAGGCATGAAATACTCTTTCCAGCATCATTATTTGCAACATGTGCATAGCTCTGTAGGGACGATATTCAATTTTCAATAGGAGGTCCATTAATGTAATTATTACTGTAGATGGTCTTAAAGCCATTGGTCAGAATTTTTTTATTATTATTTTTTACTAAGTACAACAGGGAATATCCCCGCTCAGCACTCTTAGATTTCACTTCTGAGTTACGCCTATTGCAAATAGTGCATACAAATGTTGTCCTTGTCTTTATTTGGTGAAAGATTTGTAAGTGTGTGATCAGAACCTGTAAAAAAATTCCTTGAAGAGGCTTTTGTGAGGTTCCAAGCCGAGCTGTGGAGAGCCTCTGATGTGACTCAGCTTGAAATATATGTGAAGGGGTGGGGGGGGCGGTGTACATGAGATCAGTCAGGAAGGAGCCACTTCTAGAATCTTACATTAGATGCTTTTGGAGCCATGGATTAGAGGCTGAAGAGGGTTTGTTTTCATAGCAAAGTGTTAAAGTGGGGTCAAATATCATACAGTCATTGGAAGTCATTGGGAATTCAGCACAAAGTGGACATTAAGACACTGGATATTTTACACTTTCAGGCAGCTAAAGTAAAGCAATCTGAGGTAATGTGTCTAGACAGTAAACTACCTTGCTATCTTGCAACAGTTTTAAGCTTGTTGTCATCTTCAGTAAAACATTGTCTTCAGTGTAATGATATTAGAGTTTTACGCTAAATGTCATCACTGGGAAAACTGTGCAATCAAAATTTGCTTTATGATTGGTTGCTGGGTTCTAAAAACTATCCCAGAACGTGAAAATGAAGTCATTTTAGATACTGGAAATGTCACGACAGGCCATTATGCCCTGACCTCTGCATCCTCTGAGGGAATGGACTTTGAAATGAATGCTGCTAAATGGCAGCGTTTTGGCAATAAATAAATAAATAAATAAATAAATAAATAAATATTCCTGTAGTAGACCACATACTTTAAATATATATATACATTTGCACTGTAGACCCATTCAAAGTAAAGTTTGTTTTAGTCTTTGTGCAGTGCATATGTATCACAAGTAAATTAGAACCCCAACTAAAACAACTGGAACCTTGGTAATTTAATTGTTTTAAAACTGGCTTAGAAGTTTACTCTAGTCTCAACTTAGTCAACTTCAGTCTCAATTCCCTTCTTACGTGATTTATAATAAAGCAGGGGAGGTCTCAGAAGTAACATTGAAGGCAATCTGCAGCACAGTTAGGCCCCCCTTGCTGTGAAAGAGGGAGCAGGGGGAGCTGGTGCTTGTCTCTTCACGTTTTAGTGAGAGCGGCAGAAAACATTATAATGAAATGTCCTATTTCTCTCTCTCTCTTTCTCTCTCTCCCTCCCTCCCTTGACGTAATTTGGCCAGCATTTGCTTGCAAATCAAATGTGTTTATTTCCACTGATGGTGGGATTTCAATTGGTGGGATAAATAATAGATAAAGGATCCAGCGGGGTGTCATGGAAGAGGAGCCTTACATAACGCATAACGACCCTCACATCAACGTCTAAAAATAAATAAATAAATAAAAAGAAGCTTAAAAATAAACATGGCAAACACTCTCCTTATCCCAGGTGTCAGTCAACTTAGCGATGTGTGCTAATTGCTGTAGGCACTAATGTGAATTCTATTTGCAGATGATGGAAAAAATTGGGACTATGGAGATCCAGGATAATGCCCCTTCCCAATTTTATTATGCTTGAAAAGCACTATGTTGTTATTCCTAATCATTCCTAATCATAAAACAATCAATTATTATTATTGTTTTATCCAGTTTTCTGCGATAGGTACAGCCCAAATCGCTTAAAATCCAGATTCCGTTCAAGCTGTGTTTTGAAGCTCTGAGAGGCTATGTTTTTTTGGAGAATATCAGATTTGTCGTTTTTAATAAATTTGTGTTTTAAAATAAAAAGTTCCCCATTGAAATACATTACGGAATGTTTGAACTTCAAATCTTAAATGCCATCGATGATGTCACAATCACATTCTAACTGCCACTGTGTCTCACATACAGCACACATGCACGGCCCCTCTTCTCTCTCACTGACACACCCTCACACATTTCCATCTCTTTTCAAGCACTATTCAGTGCAAATCTGGTCTATTTATTTACTCATTCATTAATCTGTCTATATATATATATACACACACACACAAATACAGAGTCACTCACTCACTCATGCTTCAGACTGGTGGCAGCTCTTGTCAGGAGACAAAGGCTCTTAAATGATGCAGAACTACTAAAAAAAAAAAAAGCATGAAAAATCAATGAGCATAGATTTCAGTCAAAGAGAGTGACCTTGAATTTCAGTCACACTCAGGAGTTTTCTCCAGGTTTGAAAAGTCACTTTGGTCTCTGAAAGTGGCCCATCCCTCTGCAGTGCACAGTGGGGGAAACCTGCCTTCAGTATTCAGCTTTTATTCTTCTTCTTTCTGATTACTGGTGGAGTCATGATGAGACTAGAGGGCTGTAAAGATCCATAATTACATATTTAACCCACTAGACAGCTTCATAGCCTTCATTATCTTCAGCTCATATGATGTGCTCTTAAGAGAAAGTGGTCATAATTCTTTTAAAGTTTCCACTTTATAGCCTTTCCTCATCCCTTATCATCAAAGAGCCTATTTGTGTTACCGTGCCTTTAAGAGTGATAAACAACAATCAGCTAAAACAGTGAAATGTTAGCTCTAAGTTACACAGTAAACATGTTAGCGTGTGTTGTGCTGGTTTGAGAGGATCAGACACAGCAGTGATGCTGGAGGTTTACAAGTCCTCAGTGTCATTGCTGGACTGAGAGTAGTCTGTCAACAGAAATGTCCACTCAACAGCAACCTGTAGGTGGCGTCCTGTGTCCACTGATGCACACAAACTAAGACCTTGCAGCAACAGTCTGTGACTTTACATCTACCAGGTGGACCAACGAGGTAGGTGTGTCAGTGGAAACAGTGTTTAAAAGTCCAGCAGCACTGCTGTGTCTGATCCAATCTTACCAGCACAAAACACACTGCTAACACCTGTTGGATTTATACACTTTAGGAAAACTGAAACCAATCCTGACTCTCAGTAGAGTAAGAAACGATGTGATTTCAGGAGGAAACAAGGTCGTCGTTCTTCTGAGACACAGAGGACCTTCCTGGCTGACCCCTGTACATGTTCCACTAATTGGGAAAGAGCTGATGAACTCTGGGTAAAGGTCACAGACCTCCGGCTTGGCTTAGTCATGTGTTAAAGTAACGAGCAGAGTGTTTCTTGTCTTTTCTCACCTTCTTAGCAACCCTTCAGGCGTAACTCACAGGTGCCTCTTTGGCTTGAGCTTGTAACCTGGTTGCAATTAGCATTGAGCAGAGATCATTTGGAGCCATTGGAATGGCCGTTTATCAGGTGTCCACTCCCTACTGACGGACCTAATTAGAACTGGTCAAACTTGAGATGAGCTTTGCTTGAGTTTCTAGAACGTAGGAGTGGCTCTGTTTCACGGTAAATGGCAAGAAATAACTTGAATATTGGTGTTTTTCTTACATCAAATATACACCTGCGTTAAGTATTACAGACTTTTAATTTTGAGTCCTATAATCATTGTTAATTTCTTAATCCTAAGGCTAAATATTGACTGAATCATTGTTCAGTGAGACTACATGATACACTGAATCACTTATTCATTCATTCATTATCTGTAACCGCTTATCCAATTCAGGGTCGCAGTGGGTCCAGAGCCTACCTGGAATCATTGGGCGCAAGGCGGGAATACACCCTGGAGGGGGCGCCAGTCCTTCACAGGGCAACACACACACTCACACAGTCAATCACACACTCAAACCTACGGACACTTTTGAGTCGCTAATCCACCTACCAATGTGTGTTTTTGGACTGTGGGAGGAAACCGGAGCACTGGGAGGAAACCCATGCGGACACGGGGAGAACACACCAACTCCTCACAGACAGTCACCCGGAGCGGAAATCGAACCCACAACCTCCAGGCCCCTGGAGGAATTGAATAGTAAAGAATTGAATTAACTGAATTGTGGTGAAAATTGAGACTATATTATACCTTGAATCATTTAATAAAGAATCACAAATTAATCAAATCATGGGGAAATTTGAGACTTCATAATGCGCTGAATGTGTGTATAAAGATTTCATAATGTACTGAATTTATTTGTTAAAAAAATAATAATAATTTTAGTGCGACTTAAGATTACATTAAAAGTAGTATCAGTGGGAAATGAATCATCTGTGAATTGGATCATGCTCAAAGCTAAGAGCTAATGCTGCACTGACTCTTTTTTAAATCATATATGAACTGAATTGTGCTGGTGTTGCACTGAATCATTTAGTGAATCACAGCTGATATGAATGGTTTTGAAACTTTATTAAATGCAGAATTATTTGGAAATGAATCACCAGTGAATTGAATCATGGTGAAACCTGAGAGCTAATGGTGCACTGAATCATTTCCTAAAGAGTCATATTGACCTGACTCATGGTGAAATTTGACAAAACAGGATACCTCAGGTAATTTTCTATGATCCTCTGTGTGGCCCATCCTGCTGGTGTCAGATGAGTGACCGGTGTAAGGGTCGTAGTGCTGGGGGGTTCCGAGGGGGTTCAGCTCTGACATGACTGATGGAGCTGGATGTGATGTCAGACACCTGTGTTAGCCTAGAGTGGGGGACATACACTCGGAATGACAGTCTATATCCATCACTCCATCCCCTTCAGCCGCACTGAAGAAAACTGCCCTTCAGCCACTGCAATACACACTGTTTATGGTCTTCTGCATTATTCAGACCATGGAAGCAACACACTATAGACTCCTACTGGATTCAGATGTGTTTGAAGATAGTGTGATTGTCAGAAGGACCACTTAGTAAAAGTGGAGTTACTGCAGTGTGGTCTGAGTGGGTTTAGTCTGAAGGACTGTGTCTATTCTTTTGGTGGGCTTGACCTTCCTATGCTTGTGTGTGTGTGTGTGTGTGTGTGTGTGTGTGAGAGAGAGAGAGAGAGAGAGAGAGAGAGACTGGCAATATATATATATATATATATATATATATATATATATATATATATATATATATATATATATATATATACATATATATATATATATATATATATATATATTTTTTTTTTTTCTCTCTCTTTCTCTCTCTCCCTCTCTCTTTCTCTCATTCTCTAACTTTCTTCTCTCTCTATCTCTCTCTCTCTCTCTCTCTCTCTCTCTCTCTCTCTCTCTCTGTGCCTTTATCTTGATCTCAATTATTCTGTACTTCTATCGCTACTCATTTTTATTTTCTGTCTTTCTCTTTTTTCCTCTTTTCCTCTCCACATCACATCTCTCTATTTTCTCTCTGTCTCTCTCTCTTTCTTTTTCTCTCTCTCTATTTCTCTTTCTCTCTCTCTCTCTTTCTTTCTCTTTCTTTCTCTCTCTCTCTCTCTCTCTTTTCTGCCTGTGAAACAATTGCTCCTGTGCTTTTTTGTCCCATTCTTCCTTGATTTGCTCTAATTAATCCTGCTGGGTGTGTGTGTTTATTTGTTTTGTGTGTGTGTGTGTGTGTGTAATGGCATCCTTCATGGCGTTTGCAGCCTTTCATCACACACACATCGCATCAATAATTCATGGCGGCTGCCTCCCCGAGTGTGATTAGTGACGGACCCTTAAATTGCCTCCCATGTGGCGTGAGAAAGACACAAAGCTAGGAATGGAAGACAAAAGGAGCGAGAGAGAAAGATATAGAGAGAGAGAGATATATAGAGAGAAGGTGGGGGTAGGGGGGCACTTTAATCTTCTTCCGGCTAGCTCCTGCATGTATTAGGTGCGTTTTCCACAAATAGGTATTTCAATGAGTGGTGATGATTTGAATATCTGCCTGGAACAGGTCTTTCTCGGCAGGGGTGGACAGAAGAGAGCGTCCATTTGGAGCTGAGCTTGGAAGTTAAATCAGAACAGACAGGAGAGTGTGAAGAAAGCAGTGCTGTAACCTCCTGAAGATATATAGACAGGTCCCGCTCTTTCCCAGTCGTAACACTACACCCTATAAAATGTGTGTAGCTTGCATCTGATCCCTAAATATGAAAGACAAGGCCATTCTGTCATTGTCTATTATCGCCCTAATAAGGGCATGGGGAACAAGGCAGTATTTGGGCATGGGGTATGATCATGAGCGGCAGGGCCTCGTGCATCTCCGCAGAGGTCTCCCAGATGATGGCTATTTCTCTGCCCCTGTCAGTCATCACATGCCAGATACACAAGTGTGTGAATGAGAGTGACCTGAGGAGCCAGGATCAAACCCAGGACCCCGAGGCCCTGCAGCTGTGTGGTAGCGACACTACCTGCTTATGTTGTTTACTCTGGAGTGACTGTTCCACACACAGCTGGACCTTAGCGTTTTGTACAGAACAGTGTAATGAGTCTCAGCAGCACTTCAGCTGGACAGAACTAGCGAGGCCTTCTCTAACTCTCTCTCTCTCTCACACACACACACACAGAGCCCTTACTCTTCCCTCGTCAGCTCTCTAGTCTCTGATTGGCTCTGCTGATGCGCAGACAATTTATCTTCCTCATCTTTTTTGCCTGGAGTAGGAGTTGGCCCGTCACCGCTATTGATTTCAGAGCGTAGACCGAATTTCTCGCTACAAATTTAGGGAAAGAAAGGCTCGGAGGGAAGAGGGTGGGTGGGCTGTGGGCCAGACGTGCCCTGGGAAGTGTTTGGGTTCTGCGTATTCTCATATCTTTACAGATTACAGGGAGGTTTAGGTGTGACTTCAAAATCCATTCAGATTCTTGTTCCCCATTGGACTAGACTGGACGTCACTGCAGTGGACGTAGCTAAGGTTGGAGTGTGGGAGCCGTGTGGGGAAGCTAAACACAGGCTGGGATACGTGGACAGCCATTGGAGAGCTACTGCACAAGATGGGTGACTGTGGTTTTGCCAGATTCAAGATAGTGATGTAATACAAGTGAATCAAGAGTGTGGTCAGAACCGCCAAGTACCACCATGCAGTAAAAACAACCCACCGTGCGCCATAGGGTTTGTGAAGATTTGTATGAAGTCGGATGGGAAGCAGCCCTTCCTCCTACGTTTCCCAGCAGGCCTCTGAAGCAGCGGGTGGTGGAGGAAGCAGGCGTTCACACATCTCCTCCTGTCTTCACACATGAGCCGAGGGTGTTTTCTGCCAGCGTTTTCCCGTCCTACAGAATCGGAGTGTTTAATCACGCAGGCGGGCGGTCTTTTCTAGTTCTGTTGTTGGTCCTGGTGTTTATTATGCGTCCGGCTCCAAGGAACCTGAGCAGGGCTTTAGTGATGAGCCTGGAGGTCTTCGTTGACCAGATACGAAAGGAGCTGGCCCAGTCATGCCCATATAAGGAAAGCTGCCATATTGTTGCTGAAAGTTGTGAGGTTTGGTCGAGTCTGTTAAACGGAAGTAGGAATCGTGAAATCTTTGTGTAATGGAAGGAAGAGAGAAGTGAGATGCAGGGTGTCCACACGGAAGTGGCTGCACTTGCTTTAACTCGTGTCCATTCAGATCCTCCATAAAAGCCCGTTTCAGCAAGTCCTGATTAAGACTTTAGCATGATGTCTTCAGAACCGACGTCTCACACGTCCTGTATATTTACATATTTATTAGAATGTACTGCTGCTGTTTAACATAGTGCTGAATATATCAGCATCTCATTACTCTTGCCAGAAGGCTGGAAGTTTCCCAGAGCAGAATCCGGAGACGTGCACAGTTCCAATCTCCAGAAAACACAACCCAAAAGAGTTTCAGCTGATCACTGCAGTATTGCAACTACTAATCACAGAACAAATATGGTGAATATCTGTGATTTTTATGTATGAATTACCATAAAACTTAAGGTGATGTAAGGGGGTGGGGGGGGGTGTCCAGTGGCCTGATTGTGGTACTACAGATCTCAGTGAAAATGTGAGAGATGTGTGTAAATGTCAAAACCTGAAGTAACCTGACTCTGACTAAAAGAAGCTGAAGCATTATGGGAAATATAATTCCTGTAGTTCTACTCAGCGATTCAAGGTATAATGCACTTTTAACCATCATGATTGTAGTGGGGCACAGCATTGTTTTACTGGGACACGTGCCCCAGTAAAGTGGCTCTAATGATGCCCCCGGGATGTGTAATCTCAGAAGGCAACTTTCAACTTGTCAGAGGCGGTGTGTAATCTGGCTTTGCTCAGTTGGTAGACTGCTGATGCAGTTCAAATACCACCTCTGGAGTCGAAATTGCTCTCTGAAGATTGCTCGCTCAGCTTCCGCAGGGTGTGAGGTATTCCCTCGCTTAAGGGCAAGTCCACCCTGCTCTTTAAAGTTGAAGGTTCAGTGTCTGCAGGGTTCAGGGCTTCCCCTCACTCAACGGGTGGGGAGATATACCCATGATTTTGAGATGTGACCAGTTGCAACATGCTTTAGAAACACTAATGACGCCTGTACAATTAACAGTTCAGTGAGTTAGGAGCCTAGTTTGTATGCATGGAAATAATTACCTGGAACTGTTGCTGAGATGGCCTCCCTGTGGATGGATTTTATGAGGTCCCATGCTGTATTTGAGGGATCCATGGTCAGTGGAGATGGAGGAGAGGACTGCAGAAAGCCTCCAGGTCCTAGATTTGATTTGGGATAATGATCATATCATAGCGAGCAGTTCCCAGTGGTAAGAAATATGATCTTTCACTGCAGTTGGGGACCACATTTTTTTTCACAAATGAGGAGGTGGTGTGAAGGGTGAGAAGTGCACAGTGGAAGCAGCTGTTTAAAAGTGCTGCATGGACTGCAGAGCGCCGCTTCCTTGGTCAGGGCCATTCTGAATAATGCAGGCTGTTTGTTTGAAGGCCGAGGACCCTGTAGGTTTTGGGCTTTTTGGCCACGAATGCGAAGAAGTGCTGGCGTGCAGGAATTGAGCTGAGTAGATTCTGTTCCTGTTATTAAACACGTCGTGTGCTGCACTGGAACATGGTCGTTTTCGGCGAGGCCAAGGTGCAGCGGATTCATAAGCTGCCGTCTGTGCTTTGCAGTAAGCAAAAAATAAAGTCCAAGAATGCAGCAGTGTTCAGTTATTTTCAGGCTGCCAGGTGCCTCGTCCCAGGTACCGGCTGAAACCTGCAGTGCTGTTGGGCCAAATCATTTTTCAATGAAAAACTGCCTCTCATCATCCATTTGCCGCGGCGTGAAAGAGCTGCCAAGAAACTCACATCCTGCATCGAACTGAATATTGAACGACAGCCAATGCAACCAGCAAAATGCTCTGGTTTAAACACTTGCAATGTTATTTGTAAGCTTCTGTGGAAAAGCAGAAGGCCCTAAACCTGGCGGCCCTAGAGGACTGATCTTGCTAATTCTGCTGGTCTTTGTCATTCCTAAGCACAAAAGCGGGCAGTGAAGGTGCTTTGCAATCTTAAGTGTTAAGTCCAAGTGTGGATTTTCTGTGCAGTCTTTGAAAAAAGTGCCAAAGCAGCTATTCCCCAGATTTGTGCAGGCTGTACCAAGCACAGGTCACACTTCTTGGAGGCCTACACTGCATGACAAATCCAACTTAACCCTGCATTTAACCCTAGTTGTGGCCATAACCCTGAAGCTAGTCTCAGCCACAGACACTCCGTGTATCAGATGCCTTCAGTGCGGTAGTCAGGATTCAGCCAGTTGCATTCTGATTGGCTCGCTGCAAATCCATGTATACGCACTTCTGGCTCTGGTACTCATCCAACATGAATCCTCCTACATGTCATGCCAAAATAGTAGACTTATGATTGGTCCAATCACGCCCTTCAACTGCCTGAGGAGGAACGGCTTTATTTTGTGATGAGTAAGTGAAATATATTTGACATTTCTGGAAGCCTGTTTGGCGCTTATTAGCTTAGACGCTACCATATTCCAGTAGTATTTTCCAGCTACAGAGTTCACTGGCTTGTGGTAAAGTTTGGATGCTCTCTGCTGCATTCAAACAGTCAAAAGAAGCTCATATTTATGGCTTTGTTGCTCCAAAGCAGTCTGTGTCTTTGCTAAATAATTAAAATAACACAATTTACAAATAAGCAATTCAGCTGATCTCACTGATGGGGTGGGAGCTAATGGGCCATTATCTTTGGGGAGTGGGGAGGGCGCTTCTCACCTATGTGACATGATTTTTCAATGTGTGAGCCACAGGTTTAGAAAAATACAGTGTCAAATCAGATTCATAGAAAAAATAATTAAAATATCAGAAAGCTGTTAACACCAATGTGTAGAAAAACACTCGTTTTTAAAGAGCGCAGCACTTTAAAGAAAGCTTCTTAAAAGTTCACAATGTGTTTTTTCTCAATATATCACTACCTTTGAAAACCTTAGAGTTAATTTAAACAAGAAAACAGATGAATGCCATACAGACGTCTCTCACACTATTGATGCTGGGTTTGTGCTGAATATTAGCATGTGTAGAGCTTTGGGAACAAACTTGTAAAAATATCAAGGCATGTCAGACCACCTGAGACAGGGCTGAAAGGCCTCAGCCCTAAACTTAACCCCACCTCTAACCATTACCCTAACTATAAACCTAACTGTAACCGTAACATTGTTGACCGTAACATTTAAACTAGAGGGTAATTCCTCATAGAATCCTTTGCACATTCTCTTAAGATGCATCCTAGCCCAGTAAGGCTTAGGAAACGTTCTTAGAAGTGTAGTTCAGACTTAGTAACTAAGCTTAAAGCTGATTCAGATATATGTATATACACACACACACACACTTTTCCATACCCCTTTAGAGGCAGCAGTGCATTGTCAGTAAATCCACACATAGCTGTTTGGTGAGATCAAATGCAGCTGTGTATTTGCGAGTTGTTTCAGAAGTGGTTATGAATCCTGTTTCCATAAAAGCCTGGTGCTCGCGACCTCCTGCTCGATCTAATCTACACTGGAAAGCAGCTGTTCCTTTTGATCCTTATTGGCATGTGTGAGGCGTCTCGCGTCCCGCCGCCTGTTCCTAATGAGCTTCTCATGACGAGAGAGAGGAGCTAATCGGAATTCCTAATCAGTCGTCGGAAAGCGATGTTGGGCTGTCCCCTCGTTTTCTAATCCACAGCTGTGTCTGAGCATCTTTCCTCATCGTTCGCTGATTAAAACCACATCCAAATGCACCGTACGCTGGAATATTGAACACAAACTATGGTTCCCTTCTAAACCACTGTAAAAAAGGAATTTCGCAGAAACACAACAACGTTTCTCGCACCTTGTTCTTCACCTTGTTCCCCCCACAGACAGGACCACCACAAATGCAGGTATGATTTGACTGGCATCACATTGTCAGGGCTACAGTGACCCAGACATGGTGGTGGGTTGGTGCGAGTGGATCAGACACAACAGTAGCTTCATGAGTTTTTAAAGTGCTGGACTGAGTGAGTTTCTGCTGGACTGAGGATGGTCTACCAACCAAATACTTCCAGCAGACAGAACCTGGAGGCAACAAGGAAGTGGTTTAAACTACATGTTTGACCTTGAGTGACATGTTACCATGGAGCTTGGCCTTACCCAAGTGGTTAATTTTGAGGAGACCTTTCATGAGAATCCACTCAAGTCTTCCCAAGAATGTCATCCATTTTCTTGCAAAGTTAACCCACATGTCCCTCAGCTGGCTAATAGGCTTTTGCTGTAGGGAGAGTGATGGTTCACTCAGTGGTTTGAAGAGTACACCTCGGCCAGATGGGACACAAGGAATATTTGAATAGTATGCCATGTTGCCTTTAGCAGAAGACTCTTCCTTATGAATTATCCATGTGTCTATATGGGCTATTCTGGTTGTCCCGGTAAAGACTGCTCAGGATTAACGTCCAACACTGAAGCTGAAGTGTGAGAGGTCATGTGGGACAGTTAAGGGTGGGCCAAGATTAACAGGGGAGTTAGCCTTAATGTTTTAAAATGTTGATTAGACCTGTATATTTGCAGTACAGTATATAGATCACCAAGTATTAGTACATCTATCCACCCATTCATTATCTGTAAGCACTTATCCAGTTCAGGGTTGCGGTGGGTCCAGAGCCTACCTGGAATCATTGGGTACAAGGCAGGAACACATCCTGAAGGGGGCGCCAGTCCTTCACAGGCCAAAACAGACACACACACACATTCACACCTGTCGCCAATCCACCTACCAACGTGTGTTTTTGGACTGTGGGAAGAAACCGGAGCACCCGGAGGAAACCCACGCGGACACAGGGAGAACACACCAACTCCTCACAGACAGTCACCCGGAGCGGGAATCGAACCCATAACCTCCAGGTCCCTGGAGCTGTGTGACCACCGTGCTGCCCCAAGTATTAGTACATGTATTATGAAAATGAGCAGTCCAGCTACTCCTTACATTCATGTGTTATGATTTTCAGTGGTGCATAATTATTTTACATCCCCTAAGAATGCTTCTGTCCAGTGGGGGTGTTGTTTCATTAAATCAGTTTTCTATTTGTGAGGGCATTATACAAACTAAACACTAATATATCTCACCATTTGGGGGTTAGATTTACGTTTACGTTAGGTTTAGGGTTATGTAAAAGCTGTAAAAATGATTGTTCCTGCTGGGTTATCTGATATTCATATTATAATTACAATTTACAAATTGAATCTTAGGAACTGTCTTCTAGTCTTTTTTTTTTTTTTTACAAAATCAACTGTCTTAAGCAACTTCTTGGTTGTTTTAAATGTAGCATGTAACTGAAGGTGGGTTTTTGCACACTATGAAGACCACCCCTGCTGCAGTGGTCAGATATAGCGTTCGAGATGTTTCATTTTAGCCGAGGTGTCTGTTTAATTGTGATATATATTTGGAACTGCTTCAACCTGCTTAGCCTGGAGCTGGCTATAATTAATTCCTTTTGCCACCAGCTTCCATTTATTGTTAGCAACGATGTCCATTCCTGGTTGAGGTGTTCCTTTAATAGCAGGCGGTAGCAGGGTTGACAGACCTTCCCTACAGGTGCATGTGAGAGTCTTCATTTCCCTTTGGGTCTTGGGGCTTGTTAGAGCCTCAGTGTGCATTGACAGTGGACTGGGGGAAGATGTATGGCTCTCACCCACCACACTCCTGTGTTCAGCCTCAGGTTCAGTAACAACTGCTCACTTTTAAATAAAGTCAAGTCCTACGCTTCCTCCAGGGACTCTGCCTTGAATCTTGTAACAACTGCAAACAGTTGTCCTCACTGACCTTCTGCCCACCTGTTTGTTTACAGTCATGAGCTGGTGGAGGATGAGGGGTGGAGCCTTTCCTAGTATTAACTACAACAACCTAGGAATAAGCATCTAGTATTTGGCAATTCACTACCTGTTAATTACTATGTAATTGAGTAGTAACAAAGGTGGCTTGTTATTGTCCAGAACACACATTGATTTTCTGCTCAACTGGAAAATGATTCAATATTAAGCCTTATCAAGTTAGAAGGATTATTAATGCTAATTACTGCTTAATAAAATAGTAATAACCACAAATGTTATCATTGGGACACTTAATACATGGTGCAAGGGTTATTAGAAATAGTTTGATAGAGCTTAATAAATGTATTACGAATGTGCAATAACATTCCTGTGGATTGAAATGTTACCAAATGTAGGCTCTCCACCTTTCCAGATTCTGGATATTCCTCCTGGAATTCTTCTTATTGGTCAGTTGTTTTTCTGGAGATGATCCTTAAGGGTCTTATCGAAGATCAATGCAACCCTGCAAGGATTGAAGCTGTATGTAGTGAGTTATTATGCCTTTCTAGCAGCAAATCTTCAGCCTTGTTTACATTGGAGAATGCATGGATAAGTCCAACCATGGCATCTGGACGTAGCCCAGAAGAGCCAAAGGCCATGGACAGCTTTACAAACAACCCTCCACTCCACCCCCCCACCTCTGTTCATGCAACTGCTAGCAGGCACTCATGCTCCAGCCTTCGCTTATTTTTTTTCCTCGAGCCTTAAATCGAGCCTGACACTGTTTACGCAGCGACTTAAGCCAGACGTTGAAACACAAATCCCCGCAAAATAAACATGCTGCCTTTCGCGGGGAAAAGTGTTAGCGTGTTAGCAGCGATGCAAAGAGAGGGAGGGAGGGAACAAGGCCCAGAACCTTCAGATGCCTCCGACGTCCTCCTGACTTTCAGCTTTATTTCCACAGAGCTGTGCAGCATGCCAGCGAGCATTCATCACATTAGACTGGGGAGTAAACAACAGACAGAGGGGTTGTGTGTGTGTGTGTGTGTGTGTGTGTGTGTGTGTGTATGTGTGTGTGGAGGTAGGTGAAAAGCACTCCCCTCCTCCGGGACACTCCGACAGGTCACTGCTCACAAGCAGGAGCTCCCAGAATGCCACCTCCATCAAGCTCTACAGGGGAGTTGGAGGGATTGGGGGGTGGCGGGGGGATGGACAGAACAATCCCCTGCAGTTTCTGACATTACAGTGTTACCCAGCAACTGCCTGAAGCATGGGACTGTACTTCATCCATTCATCTTGTGTAATGGGTTCATCCTGATCAGGGTCTTGGTGAGTCCAGAGCCTACCCAGTGTCATTGGTCACAAGGCAGGCACACAGCCTGGGCAGGGTTCCAGTCCATCAACACTTGTGGATGTAGTCCCACTGCCAATCCACCTACCAATATGTGAGCTCCTCTGAATCAATTGTCATCTGAAGTATAACCAAGGGAAGGGGCTTATACTGTACTTTGAGTGATCGCTTCCTGCCACACTACAAAATCACAGAGGGTGCCTCTCCAGACATGAAACATGGTCCTATTAAGGGTCGTGATGATCAATCTCGGCCCGATCGAAGAGCATGGTGACAGGGTTGTTAGCGGCGATGATGGCTGGCCCTGAACCTGGAAGTTCAACATGTTGAAATCACGCCCTCAGCAGCTCAATCAGAATCAAGGTTAACATCATTCAGCTCTCGGGCATTCAAACTTTTATTTTCAATTTGTCAGGCCTGGCATTCAAAGATTTATTGTGGCAGAACCTGGTGCCCATGCCCTTTAGCACAGATGGCTTTTAGGAATCGATTTTCTCCCAGCAATTAGTCATTTTAAGGGCTACACCGTTATCCTTTTACTACCGTGTGGCCACCCTGGGGTGACGGCAAAGCGTTCCCGCTCTCAAAGCAGAACCTTGAGCTCGTTCCCTTGAGCCTTCCTCTTTCATAGAAATGATTTACCTTGAAATGGGAGCGATCCGGAGTTGCGGCGACCTTGCGACTCTGCTAAATACATCAAAATACGGTGCTAATTCAGCATCGCCACACTGAACTTTGAATCTCGGAATGCGTGATGCATTGCATCTATTTGGGCTCGGAGTGGAGGCAGATTAATGAGCGCTATCGGCCCGGTCTGCCAGCTCAACCCCGGTTCTTTAAGACGTCTCAGATTAATGAGGCCGGACCTGCTCCAGGCCCCGCTTCACAACTCCACATAATGTCTGCTAAAATGCTAACTTTGCTTTCATTCTGTGACCAAACTTGGCCAGTTCTAAGCTTTCTGGAGGCTTTCAGAGACTGGAGCAGGAAAGTGTTGATTAGGCCTGAGGTGTCTGGTCATTTTGCTTCATCGTTTCAGTGTAATAACATCCTCATAAATGTGTAATAACCTTATTCAGGTTCAGAGTCGGTAAGTAGTCAGATTTACAGTCCTGCTTTGTGTTGATACTCTAATAACTATGTAATTACACATGTAAAAAAAACTTTAATTGTATGTGCAAGACCTGAAGCTAATAAACTTATTACATATATAATAGTAACTATATCATAGTAATTACACTGTCTTTACATTACAATTAATGTGTAACTACACTGTTATTACAGACTATTTATATTAGAACCCCATTTTTGTCTTTAAATGTAAATAAAGACAAGCACAGGACCAAATTGTGAGGCAATGTAAATAAATCAATCGTTCCTAACATATCTCCTTCTCTGCTTGTGAACCGTTCGAGTTGCTGAGCGTGTTTTAATGGACGTACATGCTAGACATAATCAGTAGTAAATTTCCACATGCATTTAGAGGGTCCTCCACTCTAGCATGCTTTATCTGAACCTGTAGCATCAGCTCATCACATACGTGGAGATATTGCATGTATAGAGCAACCCAGATGTTACCGAACATCTTCAGGTCAAGGTCGCCCCCTCCATCCATCTATGCTCAGCAGCGCAAGGATGTTTACGTTGTGGTTATTCGTGGATTATAACTCAGGCCCACGCTTATGAAATATGGATGAGGCTGTAGGGTCAGCGTGTTTGATGAGCGAGGTCAAAGACAATGATTCGGGTCATACCGAGCTGTCAGGGAACATCATTAAGATGGAGGACTCGTGCAGGGTCCGGTAAGACTTCAGTGAATGTGTCCAGGCTTGAATAAGACATTTATTTTGTAAAATAAAATGCAAATTTCTTAAAAAAACAAGTATACAGTGGACATACACTGTTATATATCAGTGTGTCCTGACAGAATCATTTAATTTGGCAAGAGGCATGGCAGGAGCTCAGATGTATAGTGTAAGAGCACTGGGAATGTTTAACCTATATGTATCACTCTGCTTTACAGGAGTGTTCTATTCATCAATATCACACAAAGGAATTTTAAATGGGGCCAGCGACCTTGGGCATTGGGTGGGTTCAAATACTAGATGAATACTCCTCAGTTCACTTGTGGCGCCTTTTGACTAAATCCACTCAAACTCACCGTTTTGAACCTACAGTGCTACAGAAACAGTGCTGTTGTCTGTTAGCAACAGTGTTACACAAACACATCAGGTTTAGGGATAGGTTTAGGGTTAGGTGTGTTTTTAACCTTTTGGAGTTTATAGTTAAGTTCAGTGTTATAGGTTCAAGGTTAGGGTAAAGCTGATTTTTCACTTTGGGTTGCCAGAAATACAAATAAACATCCAGGCCTTTGTACAAACTCTGGAAATGGTCTTTGAGTCAAATAGTATGCAGTCATCTTGAGAGCAGCCTGGATGTAGACCGACACAAATTAGCAAGTGTGCAGGCGACAGTCCAGCTGTGGGACTGTTTGTGTTGGTGGAGCTGAATAATGCCTGCAGGCGAATCACTTCGAGTCTTCTGGTGCTTTTCCACTGCATGGTACATACTCTACTATGTGTTTTTGGTCGTCCATTGGGTACGTTTGGTACCTGGAAGCATGTAATTTTCAAATACACATTGAGCAAACATCGCTTGATGTTTCTGCCATCTCTGTTGTTATTTCCAAAACCTGCTGTCCCTGCTAGAGATGTTCTTTTGATACATCACCAGCTACATTTTAGTGTGGAGTTGTGGTAGCGGAAACTGAACCAGAGATCAGGTACCAAACAGAGTGTAGAGTCAAGTAAAGTTGAGTAGAGCAGGATTATTGAATTATAACAACACTTCTTCTCAATTTACGTAAACAAGCCATGACTGTTTACATCTGAGCTTAAGAAATATGCAGCATGATACAGTGCATCCAACAATAAAAGCAGCCCAGAGCTTCTTTTATGCAGGTATAGGAAACATGATGAACACAGAGGACATCATAGCAAAGATATTGAAAGCACTAGTTGCTTGCTAGCAGTTCAGCATACAGGTATGGCATTATTATATTTGGTGCATAGAGATCAAAGGGTGTCCTAGGGAGCAATAGGGATCAATAATTGGACTGGGTTATTTAAGATATCTGAAAGGATTCTGAACACTATGCCCTCTGTAGAAAGAGGCTACAGATGTTTACTCCAGTGCACATACTAAGCTAATAACCATTTCATTCTCTGGATCTGAAGAGCATGGAATGCAGCCTGTGGTATGAGCCACCACACCCTTCCTTCTTTCAAAGAGGACAAAGCCAAAGAGAGATAAAAAAGGAAGGGAATAATGGAAGGGAGAGATGGAGGGAGGGGTAGGGAGAGGGGATACGGTGGAGAAGAGAGGTATCGATCCAGCACCTCAGTCTTTGGGCACAGTGCAGCGGGATCTCCCGCCAGGAAAAACAAATCACATCGGCAACGTGATGGATGTGGCGCTCCAGGATCCGCCGGCTCTGCCATCTGGACGAGCGACACTGTAGATCAGCCTCGTGCTCAGCAAATTAAATTTACATCCACTGTGGCCTCCTCCTCCTCCTCCTCCTCCTCCTCCAGCGGAGAGCCACACAGAGACCCTCCACACACACACAAGCCCCACCCCCCCTCCTCCAACACCACAGCTCATCACGTGCTCTCCATGTCTCTTGACTGGAGTAGAAGTCTTTTGGTGCGTAATTGGCAGTTTGAAATGAACAGCTTTAAACCAGCTTTTCTGTCTGTGAAAGGAGCCTGTTTGCATTTGCTCATGTTTGTGATGTCACAAAACGCACAAGTTCAACCCAGCGAGCCAGGCTTCATACGGAGAGGCTTGAGAAAGCCGGGTCCAATATTTCTACTGATCAGTATGAAGTCCTTGACATATAAACAGTTCTGACTGGACAGGCAGGAGAATTGGGGGCAGGGAGAGTGAAAGAACAGTGGCAACTTCTCCCTCAACATCCACAGCTGAAGTGCCCTCAACATGAACATATGGCATTGGCACAGGTGTACTCCGTGTCTTATAAAAACTGGTATGGACAACTGCACTCCACACCAGGATGGCCATTTTGTTGTGGTTGTTGTTTACCTGCCTTGCCACCAGAGGTCACCTTTACTAATATATTATTGTTGCACTGGTCAGGCCAGGATGCGTGAGCTCAGGTGGCTAGATGGGTGAACTACGGTAACAGACAGGCTCTCTTGTGAATGTGTGTAGGGCACCTTTAATGTTCCATAACTGTTTTGGTTTATTTACAATTGTGTCAGTGTTTAAATAACAACATACGTTCGAACTGTGATGTTTCGACTTTCTGTCCCTAAAGAAAGTGGCCCGTTAGCGCTCGCCTCCACAAAGTGCTACAGTCTAAAGGACCTAAACAGTCATTTGCCTTGTTAGCTTCTGCCATTGGCCTCCTGGGGGCTCCTAGCTCTATTTCTAGCACTTTAAGGCTATTCTCTTAGCACAGCCAATTATGAGTCTGGAAGGTGAACCAGAATAAAGCTCTGCTTCATGCCCCTGGGCAGCACTACCTCAGTAACTTTACCCTTGGACATTCCCTACCCCTCGGCCAAGGATAGCAGAATTGGGTTATCATTTACCCTGATGAGCGAGGCCGATTGTAAGTGCGTGACAAATTCACCGCCATTAAATGAGCACCTACAGCGTCACGCTGGGTGGTTATGCCAGCGCTCCCTAATGTACACAGTCTGTGTTAATTCAACAGCCCTTTGATTGAAGAGGATTTGTGGAGACTAGCCTTTTCGTTTGATTAATTCCCACTCAAAACCCCTCATTAGGCTCAGGAGATCTAGGAATATGTAACAAATATGCAAGACCTGGCAACCTACCAAAAGTGTCCCCCATCAGAGGAACAGGACTTAAATTGAACGCTCACTTGTTCAGTGCATGTATACATTAATCAGGGGATATGGAGCCTACCAACACACACACAGTGAAACAAGACCACCCAGTCTGTTTTTGTGAGGCCTGTCTAATTGGAAAACATGAGCTGTTCTAATTGTTCTGCTGGTTCAGACACTTCAAAGATACCCACCTCCTCTTCCGAGTTCCTCCAATCACAGCACTGGAAGACAAGGGTTGTGTACTACACACCAATACCATAAATTATACTCATTTTAATAATACGTTTGGCAGCCTAGTGCACAAAATATTAACATATAACACTGTTTTCTACTAACTGGGTGTTACTATGGTAACACACTTCATACCAAACTTTGAAACTCATCTCCCTCCACACCGCGTAGTTCAAGGTTTAGGTCTTTGAATAGCGGTTTTTGCACTAACTGTATATTGGGATGAGAAAAAGAAAGTGCAACCAACAACTGCAATCTATGACTGATCCTTTGGGGTGGTGTGAACTGAAAGCAGCTCTCATGAGAGGATTCTACATAGTGGCCATGTAGTGTGGTCTCTGACTTATGCACAGTAGTGCAGACTAATAAGGACAATGCAGTTTGAGAAATAAATTGCTGCCTGGCTGCTTAGTTCCTCAGGTACTATTACAGGGCAGCAGTCTTTCCTGCTTAAACTCATTTGTAGTGGAGCAGTGTCTTCACGTCCGCCCGTCTACATTACACAGACCCTAGGCATTAGGTTAATTGGCGCTACCACAGTTCCAATTGGTCACTGATGGATCTTTTGAATGTGGATTACGCCACACTGGATAATTGAAGAACCTTTGACCCAAAGGAGGAGGAAAGGCATCATTAGCCGACAGCTGGTGCTTCAAGGTTCTTATGGAAGATCTCTGCTCTACTGTAATGAGTCTTTATGGAGTCCAGTGTGGTTCTGGGTTATTCAGGCTGTTGTATGAGCTGACACTATGAGTTATTTGACCTGACATTGTTCTACAATAACATCGTGTGGAATGCGCTTGCAAAACTAGAGGGTTATCCTAGAAATAGAAAAGCTAATCATGGAGGACCACTCACCGGAGTTCTGTCCAACATTTCTTGCAAGTTAATGGTTTAATAGATTGCAAGGAACCCCCTCCCTTAAGAGCAAGGCTGCCCAGTCCCTCGCATTCAGGTTCTGCAGCTTGCGACTCACTCCCTCGCTTAAGGGCAAGGCCTCCCTGTTACTCCGGATCAGACTTTCTCCTCTCTAGGGGAGTCTAGAGTTTCAGGGTTTGAGTTCTTTGGGGACCAGGGCACCGGATCTGTGCTACCAGAGGGAAAGAGAGAAGCAGAAAATGCAACCAACTCCTTAGACTGAACTTTTAGAGGTGTGGGATAATAGACCCGTAGATTTCTGAAAATATGTCTTGGGGGAAAATAATGGAAATGCTTGGGAACACTTGTTCTTTTATTGGGAATGACATCCTGTGAGTGCATGGTCCACACTGCAGCTCCTTAATCTCACAGAGGAATTCCCAGAACTGAGCACACAGCTCCAAAAAAGAACAAGATTACCACTTCATAAAAGATGAGTTAACACTTTGTGATCCACTGATTGATTCACACCTATCAACGCCGCAGTGTTACATTAGCACCTTGAGTGTCGGCGACTAATGTAGCAGCACCACGCTCAGAGGAGACCACTCTAACACTGAAGCTGATAATTTAACCAGCCAATTCTCAATGTGACCTCAAACATCATCTACAGTTCCTCAAAACCAGCAGTGAATCAAGCGTAGAATTTTCAGAAAAATCTCAAATCTGATAAAAGCTGTAAAGGATTAGAATCACTTTATTGGCCATTGTGTGTGAACAATCCGTGCAGTGAAACACACTTTTACAAAGACACTGGTGTACACTAGGGGGCAGTGAGCACACATGCCTGGAGTGGTGGGCACCCAGGGAGCAGTTGGAGGTTAGGTGCCTTGTTGAGGGGCACTTCAGCCATGATCTGCTGGCTATAGGGAGCAAACCGGCAACCTTCCAGTTACAAGCCCAGTTCCCTTACCACCAGGCCATGGCTGCACCATTAATGCCTCTAAAACTCACTAACTGTTATGAGCCAATGTTTTTTTATACCAGAATTTGAGATGAATATTTTTTTGAAATTCATGTTTGCCATAAAGGAAAGAAGTTTTAAGACAATGGGAATGCATATTTCTTATTAGATGCTATTTAACATCAGCCTGATTCATACATATTGTACTGAAAGATCAGAGGATTTGCACAATGTGTAGTAAATATAGTCCACCATTTGTGAATGTACATGTCAGTTTCTGGTGACATACAAAAAAAAAACAAAAAAAAACAGTGAAACAGCAGTCTTAACTCTGCCCTAATTCTAATCCAAATCCTAACCATAACACGAACCCTAAAGCCCACCATAACCCAACCATACACTACTTCTGTAGCACTTCTTTAGGTTAATAACAGAGCCCCCAGTAGATGAAAACTCGCATACTGATCGTAAACTAACTACAAAGCTTATAAGAACATGGCGTCTTCACTGGTAATGTTGGACAGTAAATAAAGTAGTTGTGTTTGTTGTAAACACCATCACAGTGGCTGAATCACGTTTTAAAGGTTGAAATGTGATAGTGTTATCTGTCGTTTATGAACTCCACCTCTTTCTCTTTCCTCTCTCCAGACGACAGATGACCAGATCATTACATCTGCCGAGTGTCCAAGTGACGACGAGGACATCGACCTGTGTGAGCCAAGCTCAGGTGGGTTAGGTTAGTCATCTTTTTTTTCTTCCTCCTTCTCTGGTCGTGTCAGTGTGTCTGTGTCTCGCCGTTCGGTCGGCTGTATGTCCACTGTCCTGCGACTGTTGTTGTTGTTGTTGTTGTCCTAATTAGCATAAAAGAGTGTTGTGCCTTTGTTCATTGTACAAATACACAAAGCTCCCTTGCTCCTGCAAAGGTAAGGAAGTATAGAGTGCACTAATGCTGATGTGGCTTAAAAATGACTGAGTTGTTGAAAGTGAGATGCTAATAAATACAACGTTAATTAAAAGGCTACTACAGAATTCAGATTTGGGTTTTACAGGTCTGCCTCCATTCACAGACATGATCCAGCTCTTATATGAGCAGCAGTAACCCCAAAGATGGTCCCCAACCTACACAAACTCTCCTATAAGGCCTTTTACTCTTACGCTCTTGTGATATCTGTGATGTGGAGAGTCAAGACTCTTGTGAATCCAGATAGCGAGTCAGTCAGGAAAAGGCAACGCGAGGCCGCCGGAACGATTCCTCCATCGCTCTGCACTCCACTGGAGCTACGTGACACGCAGTAGATCCCCGTTCTCATTAATTAAGCTCAGCAGTGGCCAGGGGAGCTGGAATTGTGTTGTCTTGTGCTCCACTCTGTTTACGGGCGCTGATTACACATGACACGCTCCTAGTGCGCCGACGACGTCGAGTGCCTCCTCCAAGGAAAACAAACACGGTTGTTTTCCCTTTTTTATCTGGAGCGCCGAGTTGTTTGGGCTTCCTGCGGCGCACAGAGAACAACACAATATCCTAATTAAGAGGAAGGGCAATTGTACCTAGACAATCGTACCCAGGGAGGAGTAAGTGTTTTGACCTGGAAATGATTTTGTGCAGAAAACAGCTCATTTTTCACATGCCTGGTTTTAATTAAAGCATGTAGTGTGTGTATGTGTTAGACTCTTTTTCCCCCGTAACGAAAGCAGATGCCAAGGTTGATCTGTGATACATCCTCCGTTACTTGTGTTGTTTTTTTTTTTGTAATATCTGAACATAAATTTCAGGGCAGAGAGAGCAAAGCAATCGAAAAAGGAATAAACTGTTTCCATTTGTGGTCTCAGTAAAACCAGAAAACTGTCATTCCTCTAGGAGTAAGGGCAATTTCCTCAGAAGTGAGAGAAGCCGTTGTGCAATCGTTCGAGATGATTGTTGGGTGTTGGGATGGAAGCAACCGAAATGATAATCAGTTTATGCAGTAAGCAGTTTGATTTTTAATGTTTGGAAGATAAGCTGCGGCATATGTGCGTGTTACTGTTGCTGTCCAAGGACAAGGTTGGATGACATGCAGAGACAGTATATCAGTATCAGTGGGTTAGGCGGCTGATATCAGCAAATATTCAGGATTTGATATTGAAGAGTCTGATACAGTAACTAACCTGTCCTGAAATATCACACAGTAGGTGTATTTTATGATGTGCGGTAGTAGAATGTTTGGGTGGTTTGAACATGGCTGACTGTGAAGAATGAATTGAATTTCAGAAGTATAGAAACGGAAATGCACAGAATTTGAAAGAAAAGCAAGGGTACACACTCTTTCAAGGTTAATGCAGGAAATGTGTGTAAGGCTGCGGTGTGATGTACAAGCACGCACCTAAATAGTATATATATAGGTAGGTTTTTATAGTTTCTTTTTTAAGTAAATGTTCTTATTTGTTACATATCCCAGCATGCTTTGTTTTTTCTGAACATATGTCACACCATGACCTTTGAAAGACAAAAGGGTGCTATTTGTTTGCAGAAGGCCTTGATCTTCAGTGCTGGTGAAAAGTTCCAGCACTAAAACCATGTGAGGGCCTTGGTTCAGTTAAACAAATTTTAATAAATATTTCATGGCTTTGCAATGATGTCTTATTGAAGGGTTTGGCAGTTTCATCACTGTAGAATGTATAATATAGTTATTATATTAACGTACTTTGAAAATGTTTATGTATTTGTAGTTAATAATGTATAGAATTAATGCAAAATATCTACCAAACATCAACAAACCAACATGGGGAAACTCTCTTGAATTCAACATAAGTACTTTCTTATTTTTAGTACAAATCTTAATTTCAACTTTAGTTTTTTAAGGAATAAAAGACTTTCAAAAGGTTTGAAAGTTTCAATGTCAGTTTTTCATAACATGGAAAAATCTATAGACATAGTTCTAATTTGCTAGACCCCCTGCGGGATTCTAATGGCATGTTAGCACTAAATCCATTTAGCACTGTTCTTCCTGTTCTAGGTTAATGGTAGAAAGTCCGTTTGACACAGCAGTTGACCAGCACTTTTCCAATGCCCTATTACAGTGTAGTATCTGGATTGGCTTTAATCTTGAAATCCGACAAATGGCCTGTTGTGAAATTTTATTCTCAATCATATACCTTTAGTAAACCTGACCCTTGTGTGGTATTCCATGTCGAACAGTACATACACCTGAACATACAAAAAACAATCAGCTCAGGATGTGGTCCTAATCTCCACTCTCTGACCGCAGACCACCTGAAGGGAAGTCCCTTGCGAGAAACGGATTACAATCAAGGCCTTTGTGGCTGGAAAGTGGAATGAACAATTAAATCCAAAGACTTTCCGCCTCTTGCGCTGCCTATCGATCGGGGCATAAGCAATAAGCCCCTGCACCAAATGAATGTCCGCCCCACCGTAATCCAACATCTGTCTATCTGTAGCCAACATGTGTCTAGGGTGCAGACTGAGAAGATAAGGAGGTGTAGCTGTCCCTTGTCTCTGAGCCTGACAGATGGGGATCTACTTTCTGGAAGAAATGCTCCAAAGCTACAGATCTTTTCCCCTGGTGCAGCAGATGAGCTTGTTTACTGCTGAGAGGAAGGTGGGGAGTGTTGCAGCTTGTTTGTTGCACAAGGTCGAAGGAGGGCAATGTGGCTTGCTTAGATTCAATTTTTCCTGAAAGAAAAAGTGCAGGAACACTTGCACAGGGCTGTCTTGGTGATTTGACACCAGCTGCTGTGGGTTTGTGGGGGTCACAGGTGTCTAACTGTGAATACTGATCAATATCTACATTTGGTGCCACTTGAACGGCTGGCAGAGCAGCGGATAGCTTTTTTTCTAATAGCTCGCTTCATGTGTGAATGACTGGGTCCCTTGCCTCTGAAAAGGTATCTCAGGTTTTCCTATAGACTTACCATCACATGCCTGGCTGAAGGAGAACATCTCTCTTTGTGCCGGAGTGAAAAAAAAAAAACCCTGACCTTTCCTGGAATTCTCAGTTGTCCCTAAGTCCCGGAGAATTGTCCAAAATTGCCCAGGCATCCTGTGGGATTCCGATCAAGCTGAGCCTCCACTTCTTAGAAGCTCCATAGTGCTCAAATTGTCCCTTCAATAAATACCTTGTTCCACCCCAAAATTGCAGGGTCCCCAGCCACCTGCAAGATAAAGCAGGTTATGTGCCCTATTCATGGGCAGGTAGACACATACCCCCAGCTGTGTTTGGTACAAAGCGGCGGTAAGATGTCACGAAGGCTTGCTTGGCCTGCAAGGTCAGTCCGGCTGGCTGTAGATCATACGAGTCCTCCAGTGGCAGCGCTATCAGGGATCGAGTGATATCGATCCTCAGCCTTATTTGTCGCCCCACTTTATTTCTTTTACTGCCGGAACAGCGCGGCCTCTGGAGGCGGAGCGGGCTGGAGCTAATCTTCCAGCAGGACCCAGATTAGATCACACTGCAGCAAAACTGAAGCTTTCAGCTGGTGAAACCCCAGAACAGAAAATGCAAGCTTTGCCTTGTCAATGCGTTTAAGGATTGGAACAGGGGGCTAGATGTGATATAGATACGTTTTAAATCCCAGGTCACAGATATTGAAATAGACAGCAATATATTGGGATGTCCTGGAAAGATTAATGTTCCACGGTTGCAGGAGCTCCACTGCGGGACAACAGACACACAAGACTTGTCAAGTACTATGCCTGATTTCTATGATTAAAGTTTTTTGTGTTGTCCAGATCTAATATCAAACACATCCTTTTGGATTGGGTTTTAATACGTAGTGTTAATGAATCCCAGGACTATTACAGAGGTGCGTTGGATGAGTAAGCTCAGCACTGAAGAGAAAAAAAGAAATAGCAGCATGAGTAAATTGGGTGGTGTGTATACTTTTAACTGCTTGGCATGAAACACTCTTCTAATTTCCAACAGCATTATCCACCTCCATAAACGCAGAAGGCATTCTTTGCTAACTTGTACTTTTACTTTTTACCATCTGCTTATGTACAAGCAGCAGAAAGGGCAGTTACACAATCGCTCTACCATTACCCACCGAGAATGATGGAACAGTAAAGGCAAAGGCAAACTTTCAGGGCTTAGACCACCTGTCCTCAATGGGTCGTCCAACCTTCCACCCCATCCAGCTCTGTCCAGCCAGTTGGTCAATCGTTGAGATGGAATGAAGGATGGGAAACTGGATTCAAAGTGCAGATTTGATGACCTCTTCTCCAGACCTTAAGCAAATCTTAAGACTCATACTTATAAACGAACAGGGAGCAAGGCCTGGTCTATTCAGAATGAAGCCTTCAAGGCAAGTTTAGCCAAACTTAATTTTAAAGCTTAGTCTGAGCTCATTACATGGCAGGCCATAGGTTTTTTTTGAAAGTCACGTTTTAAGGTGTAAAAGAGTAGAGCAGATGGCATCAGATTCTTGTTTGGTTCTCATAGATCTTCCCTCAGAAACCTTAGCCAGAATTTGCTTTAATTCGGCCACACAAAACAAACAGGAGCCAGGATCATTTGTCCACTCCAGCTCGAGCTGAAAGGAAGAGTTCAACGAACCGTGAAATGCGTGTTATATCCTGAACTGGGGACCACAGTGGAATAATAGTAATAAAACACTGCGCATTAACTTTCAGCAAGGGCTTTGTTTTTTAAACAGGAGGGGCCAAGTGTTCCCAAACAACCTGGGCCACACTGAAGGAGGCTTACTTCTACGTCTAAGGGCTCCAGGAAATTGCTTGCAGACGATTTTGGAAGGCTACTATTTTATTTGTGAGGGAAGCCATTCCACTAGCTTTATTACAGGTAATGGAGTAGCCGGGATTATTGGCCCCTTTTATTTTACACGTGGCGTACGCACAACAGTGTCGTTTCCAGTTTGACAGCAACATCTCGTAATGTCACACTTGACTGATGATTCCTTAATGAGATCTTTTCACAATGAGACGGCAGCAGGGAGGTTAACATCACGCTTAAGCCGGTCCTATTCGGACAAGCTCGTGTAGAGTCAGCAAGTGTCTGCAGTTAGGACTCCCAGCTTTATGGGCCAATAAAAAACACGAGCTTCTATAAACACAGAGGATCGCTCCATCTAGACCTTGCGATTGCGAAACGTGGGCAGAAACAGTAATGAAATCCTTAAGCCACTACTTTTATTCTTCTGTCGGCTCAGCAGCCTTGCTGTGCTGACCTGCTCTCACACATATGAACACACACTGAATAGAGCTCGGTGCATTTCCTGGACACAGTCGGTGCATTGAGGTTTGGCAGCATTTGGGTGAACCTTGGCCAAATTTGATTAGGGTCAATCAGACATAATTGGCTGTGTTTTAAACCTAAGGAAAACATAACCTGTTAAAATGTAAGGTCATTCTGACTTAAAATTAGCATTTGTTATGGTTATGTAATATGCCATAGCACAGCATTGCTATCCCTTGTTGTTCTCAGACTACAGTTCACTGCAAATTATGTCATGCTGCCACTGAGATCTCCACTAATAATGTAAAGGCAGATTCCTTCAGAAATCACACACGCTAGCTGTCGCCAGTATGCCCCAAAATGCTGTGCAATGTAGTTACACCAACTAAGCGGCTGAACAGGGTCATGAATTCATAAAGCATTGTATATGTCATATAAACCTTTAATGAATGTGCTTATGAACATAGAAGCCATTACTGTAAGTAAGTATGCCGTTATTTGCAAAGTTGCCTTCAGGCGAGTTTCTGTGTTAGCTTCCCCAGCACGATTGCTCTGTTAGTCCAGCGCTCAAAGGAAGCTACATCTCAAGGACTAAGAGCTAATTAGCGAGTGGAGCTAAAGCCCCTCCATGTTGGGGCTGGGAGTGATGCTACTGCCCAGGGAGCAGTGACCCGTCCAAGGGCTGATCCACTCCGGAGTGGCAGGGGCTACTGACGTGTTCTGATTACCGCCACATTTTCCACTCTCCTGTTGAAATGCTAATCCACACTTCGTGCTCGCTGAAGTCACGGGGTCACACAGGTGCCCCCAAGCAATCTTACTTAAGTGGGGTGTTAAGCTGTGTCGAATGAAATGTCACACCTGGTACCATTCACAAACAAACCCACACACACACACAGAGAGTCCATTTGTATGCTATATGTCTAGTGTGGCATAGGGGACAGTGAGACTTGCCCTACCACAGTTGCAAATATAAAATATATACAGTGATTAGCCCTAACATTAAAATGGCTTCTTGCTTCTACATGTCAATTTGACCAGCTTCATTGGCCATATATGTGTGCTTTGTATTTCAATAAAATACAGACTGTAGTCTATCTGTTGCTCTGCATACTTAATTAGCCCCCTTTCATTCTGTACTTCAGTGGTCAGGACCCCCACTGGACCACCACAAAACAACAGTGCAGTGACACTGACGTAGTGGTGGTGCATTAGTGTGTGTTGCACTGATATAAGTGGATCAGACACAGCAGTGCTACTAGAGTTTTGGATGCAAACAACCAGGTCTGCTACAGATTGCTTCTTTGTGCTCAGTGATTCCAGGTGGGCTCTGGACCCACCACAGCCATGAACAGGATGAAACAGTTACAGAGGATGAATGAAAGAATGAATGACTGAAACTAGGCTGTCCGGCTCTGAGGTTTGTTTACATTCTTTGTGTTTCAGTTCTTTCAATATTCTCTCGCTTTGTTTCATGAGGGAAAACAGTTGCTTCAGATCTTCCACTTGCTTTAGTTTGTGTGCTCATTCTCATATTAACTGAGCCCTCTCAGAATACACAGACAGAAAAGCTGCTGGAATGTTTTTTAGGTCTCTCTTGATAAATAATGGCCTGCAATGAATGCCAAGAAAAGGACAACAGACCTGATGGACTGCGCATCTTTTCACAGAGAGCGGATTTAACACTGCCAAAGGGAGCAATTGAATGTATCCATATCTGCATGGTCCAGAGACATGATATGAATTTATAACATTGCCTGTTACAGAATGATGTATGGTGCTGATGGAATAGCACAGGGAGCAAGGATACAATAAAATTACTCTTTTAATAGATTTTTTTTTTCATATTGCCTTAATCAAAGCTTGTGTGTTTTTTTAATAAATATATTTTTGTCATTGTTGCCTTTAAAATAATGGTGCAGTTGTGTGAATAAAAAGTGTACTAATTCACAGTAAATATATAACACAGTTATAGACCATGCACTCTGTAGATGAAGTATGAACAGATTTTTACATAAAAAACCAAAAGTCGGTCATTTGACCACTGGGTGTATCTGTAGGTAAAAAATAAAAATCCAAATGTTCTACTTCAGATCAGTACAATAAGCAAGCTTTAAAACTTGCTGGACACATCTGATGTATGGAAAGGTAGTATTCTGCTTCGCATTTAGCAACATGTTCTCAGCACAACATCACTAAGAGCATTTAATGGAGCATTCAGCTTGGATACCTGCTGGCAAATTACCACAGACAACAATGAAGGGAAAGCCTTGCTAATGTTTTCAAATGGATCCCCTGCTTCTCTGCTTTCTGTTCTCCTTTATGCTTTAAGCTTCCACTCTTTCTTTACATTGCATTTACATTTAAATGCTCACACATTTTGTTCTCACCCAATTAAACAACAGCAGCATAAATAGTCCCACCATATAGTAAAGAACGGGGCTTGTTTTAGCTTTGTCAAATCGCTTTGTACAATCCCCGTAGAAATGTCCTCGCCAAGAGAATGGGATGCTCTACCTATTCTAAGGTCTTGCCTAATGGCAAGTGTCAGCTAGAAAGGTTAAGCCCCCCAGCATTGGGCTTTGAAGCAGTGGAATTGTTTTCTCAGGAGTGATGGCGCATCAGTCGATGCATTTGGGTAATCATCAAACAAAAGTACCTAACTTAACTAATGCTGTGGCTGAAGGCTACCTTCACTACAGTGTTTCAGTATCAACTAAAGCTTATATGGAATAGTTAAATTGGTCAAACAGATGTCTACAAACATGGGGCTTTGCAGTGAACATGCTATATATGCCCTATAGTGCACACACTATTACTGCTCTTGAAACAAATCTAGACTATGGCAATAAATAATAGTACTAACATAGACTTGGCCAAATACTAAAATACAAACCTAGTTTAGGGCAAATATCACAGCCCAAATCTAAAGTAGTCCAGGTGTCACCTTACTGGACAAACCTAGATCAGACCAAATTTGACAGTACAAACCTGAAGTAGGCCAAATATATATACAGTACAAATATAGACTAGGTTAAATATCTCACTACAAATTAGACCAACTATCACAATGCAAACCTAATCTTGTCCAAAAGTATTGTGTTGCTCTCTGGAAAACAAAAACATGTATCTCCAAAATAAGTTTAAAGAAGTAGAAAGACATTTCCATTGATTCATTCATCATGACATTTTTATACGATGTGAAGGACAGCTGCTCTGTTCATATGATGTAGTAAACCATTGTTCGCCGGTCAGTCGCAATGGACAGGTGAATCTACTAGACCATTGAAATTGATCAGGATACATCCTGGCTTCATTTATCGTGTTTAAGTTGCAATAGCTGTGTCATTCTCTAGTCACAGTGGTTTGCTATGTTATGTGGCACCTTTCATTTGTTCAGATTTTAAATGGTGATCTCATACATAATAAAGTTGGCGACCACAGTAGTAACCAACATATCCACAAAAATGGAGATTTTTTTTTTACAACAGCCACAATTTTAAAGCCCTACCCAAGACCCTTGGACAGAACCTTTCCTTTGAGACCTCTTGCATAGTGTAGTGAACCTCACTGTGTTTAATGATGGGCTCAATCATTCAAATCGCCCAATGTCGTCCCCATTCTTACCCCCATCAATCCTGCTAACGGTCCACTGGCATGTTGTCCAGTCCTCAGGCAGATATGACCACCCCATTACCTTAGAGCAGACAGAGTGGGCACTCCACCTGCGAGTGAGTGCCTCTCCACATGCTCCATCTCTCCTTGATCCCACTCTCCCCTGGAAATGACCACACAAATGAACCTCTTTTGCAGCTGACAACCAAGGGAAAGATATAGTCTATCAAAGAGTGCCATATATTCAAATCCCTGCTGATGCTCGGGAATCTCTGATCCTGCTCCACTCCCAGTGAGGGGCAGGGATACGAGGAAATGGACTGCTGTGGGGGGAGAGGGAGGGCTGCAGTGAGTGGGACAGATGTTGGGTGAGAGACTGAGGTGAGGCCCACAGATGCTTGTCAGGCATTTCAAAGCAAATTAACCCAGCAGCCCCAGCGCTCCTCGCCTCTAATCCCTCTCTCCGAGGTATCTCAGAATCCTCTGAGGATTAGTGGCCGCAGAAAAGACACCCTCCTCCGAGCCCCTTCTCCTCCTGATTCCCTTAAATGTGGCAGGTGTGTCACCGGCGTCACGCCTGCTGCCGACCCATTACCTCCGCTTTCTGAAGCTTGAACATCTTACAGCTTAAGGTTTTAGAGAGAGGGCCAATGGTATGTGTACTGCATGTTGTTTTGGTCATATTTGATTGGTGCAGGGGTTGGTATAGTGTTGCCATGGTGGTTGCTATAGAGTAGGTGTTTTTGTGTTTAGATTAAAGTTCATGTTAGTAATGCTAACAAAGTTAGCAAAGCACAGTAATATAAAAAACACTGGTGTATTAATGTTAATAACATTCTAATAACACATTAATAAGGAATGCCTGGATCTGATTCTAACCACGTGCAATCTGTATGACAGTGATGTGCTGCGTGCCACAAATGCACAGATGCTGCAACAGCTTTGGACAGTCTGCTTTCGTTGGCGGGCACATTTGGTCATTTGGAGTGCAAGGAAAACATGAGATTCAGTTTTATCCCAAGCAAGCTAAAACACACACACACACACACACAGACTCTACCCTACCACCCCCACAAACCTCCTAGTATTCTCAGGTTTAATGTTCACTACACTTTACCACGCCCTGCACTCTCTCTCTCTCACTCTTAATATCTATCTATGTAATTTTACCCTTGGGTGCGCTCAAGTGGAATTTATAAAAGCCCCCCATTATTTTAAACACTTGTTTCAAGCACTATTTCTCCACTCGTGTCATCGCTTAGCCGCAGACCGCTAACTCCGAGCCAAGTATACGCGCACATTTTGGCAGAAATAGGAAGATCTCAGCCTAGTCTCCTAAGCCCTTTAAGACTAGTTGTGTTCTAATACACACTGCATTTGCATTCCCTCTTTTAATTAGGGATTTCAACTACTTTTAACAGAATCCTTTGGTGAGACAGGTGTTTCTATGCCTTGTGCCAAGCATGGGCTAGATGAGTCTGGCATCCCCCAGCATTGTGAAGGGGCATCCTCTGGAGAGTTGGAGCTCTGTCCAGTATCTTTGGAATGAGATGATCCAACATAAATTGCCCTCACTTAATCTGACTTCACTTATGCTCTTGTAGCTGCCATCCAATCCTCACAGAAATGCAAAACTGGAACACTATATACTAGTCTTAGAGAGAAATCACTGTATAAATGTGTCTGAGAGATCAGATCTCTTCAAATTTGTCTGAAAGATTGGATCACTGTGAACTCATTGGAAACCCAGTAAACATTTAGCCGTTGATTCAACGTTGAAATAACGTAATGACTGTCGTCTAATCAACGTTCTCTTAAGGTTGAAAATGAAAGTTGAAAAGACATCCAAACACAGACATTGAAAAGACGACTATTAGACGTATTGTGGACGTCCGTTGACGTTATTAATTGGTCCTGAAATAAATTACTTGTATAAAACGCGTTTTGGACGTCCACTGACGTTATCGATTGGTCACCACTTAACTAACTTATTAAGTTGGATTTTGGACGTCCATTGACGTTTAAAATATGTCCTTGATGGACAGACTACTTTTAGACCTATTTTGAATGTCCAGGGACGTTCCTTGTTTACTGGGAAGACTGGATCGCTGCAAACCCATCCGAGAGTTTGGATCACTGCTATCCCATGCATGAGATCGGATCACTGCGAATGCATCTGAGAGATCAGATAACTGTAAACACGTGTAAGGGGGTCGAATCACTGCAAACTGAAAGATTGAATCATGGCCAACTTATATGAAAGAGGCATCATGGCAAACTTGGTCTGAACGATTTCTGATCACTGCAAACTTGTCATAGAGATCAGATGGGATCACTGAAAACCCATCTGAGGGATCAGATTACTGCAAATTGCCTGAGTGATCAAATCACTGTAAAGCTGTAAACGGGATTAGATCTGGAGAGTGGGGTATGATATAAAGCACACATTCTTGGCCTTGTTGTATATGCCTTGCATGAGACCAGTCAGTACACATTCATCGTTTGGGATGATAGCATTTAGGAGATGCACAGTTTAAACTGGTGTACGGTCACATATTGGGTGTGACACCATGTGCTTACATGAACAGGTAATCTAACCAGTCTACTTCAGGAAGAGCAATAATGTTACTCCCTCCACTATACCAACAACAAACACCATCCTAAAAACAGGTTTCTGAAATGTGGTCTAAGCCTTTAGTCAGCATAAGACCTCTGCATCAATCAGTTTCCCATTCATAGCTGCAAATGGCTCCCAGAGCAGTGTCTGGCATGTGGTTAATCCCTTATCAGGCGTTTAGAGAATGTTAAAGGCCGGTCACTGGATCCATGAGGGCCAGGTCACAGTCGATGCTGTTTCCATGTTTGTAATTTCCATAATAACGCTGTGGCCTGGGAGTTCAAGCCGCTGTAGGTTCTGATAAGGATGTCTCTGCAGTGCTGTGTTTTGAAGGTGGATTCATTACTGAGCAGGGAGGACATTCTTGAGCGAGCAGAGCCAGAAACAGCATTGTTTCCTGAGGCGAGAAAAAGCTGTTGTGCTAGCGACGCTGACTGGGGTTCAGCAATTGAGGGAGAACACTCGCCATCTGTTTTTCCTGTGACACAACCTGGCCAGCAATTAATCCTGGATCTGCAGAAAATCAGTCATGAGATAACAGTCTAAAACTGAGAACTTAATTTTTCATAGGCAACCAGTGCTGAACTGTCAAAGACTGTAGACCAGTGGAGATAGTAGCCCATCTGTTGCTGCACAGTTAGTGTTGATCATCATCTAGACGTCCCTCAATGGTCAATGGACTCTTCCCACAGGACCGTATTGGGTTTTTATTTTTGGGTGGTGGACTATTGTGAGTCCAGCAGTGACACTGAAGTGTTTAAAAGCTCCAGCAGCCAATGCTGTGTCTGATCCACTCGTACCAGCCCAGCATCTATTAGTGTATTACACTTTCCTATCCTACAGCAGTGGGGCAAACCGTTCGTTAACACCTTTGACTTCAGAAGACCTGTTGGACAAACAAGTCTGGACATTTCAGGACGTGAACTGTATATACCCAGATGTGTACCTAAAGCAGTACAGAAAAACACACGCCTCCTGTTTCTGTCTTTGCGAGAATTCTGTAACCGTGAGTCCACCTACGATTCCTCGTCCTTATCTCCTGTCCCGACTCAGTGACCCTGAACAACAAATAACCAAAGCCGGACTCAGACTGCGGCCCCCTCGCTCGCTGATGTGGTGACAGCCCGTAGGCTTTGGCCTTGAAGGAGTGAGCTTTCTTCACACCTGTCCAAAGGGATAACACGGCGGCAGCAGCGAGCACTAATCTGTTCCAACGCTCAGTCACACTCTATTCCCAGAGGCATCTCCCCACGTCCTTGAGTCCTTCCCACACTTCCAGTGGGCCTCGACTCCCACCTCTGCAGGGTTATTAGACAATGACAGGCACCTTCTGACCACAAACTTTTATAGCCCAGGGAAGGAGGGATGGTCGGTTTGTGTTATTGGAGACAGTCGATGGAAGTACATGGGAAGCTGTAGGTCAAAAGCATTGCAGGAATGAGCATCTAATGTGGTCATTGTTTGAATATTTGTGGGGATTTTATAACGCAGCTGTTTTCAGGTGCTTCCATCGTGGACTCAGATGTTCAGCACAAACACTGAGCTGTGAATGTTGGGCAGAATGAAGGAGCACCAATGCCTTTCAGCGGCAATAGAGTGGCATAGAGTATCAGGAGTACCTGACTTCACATATTCGTTTGTGGCTGAATGCCATTAAACTGCAATCAAGTTAACATTAGCATGAATTAACATTACATATTGTATTCATTCACCGTGTACTTATGTGTAGTATTTATTTTTGAGGATGTTCCCGTGAATTTATGGCAACCCAGCGTGAGAGATCAGCTTTAAATCTTCCCCTAACCCTAAACCTAATGCTAAATTAACCATAATGTTAACCCTTAAGGCACCTCAACTGTAAATTTAATCCTAATCCAAACAATGAATCTTAATCGTAAACCTAATCCTAACCCTAATCCTTTATTACATGCTCTTAAAAAAAGAAAGGTACGACAGATTGTTTTTGAACAATGCCATAGAAGAACCGCCTTTAGTTCCATTAAGAACCATGTTTGTTTAAGTGATATGTGAGTCTCAAGAATGTTTTAAAGCAAAAATGGTTCAATATGAGCTCTATATAAAGCAAATGTGGTTCTTCTAGGGCATTACTCAAAGAACCGTTTGTAGCACATTTCTTTTCAAGAGAAACACTAAAGGGTTTCTTCACAGTCAGGGATTAAGCCTAGTCCTGGACTACACAGCATTTTGAATTGTGATTTTAATTTGAAGGGGGGATATAGTTAAGGACTATAGGCTTAAGCCCTGTCTGGGAAACCACCCCAATAATGACATATAACCCCACACAATTTAAAATGATGGTCCTACAAGGGTTCTTTAGAAAAGAAAATGGTTCTATATAGAACCCTACAAACTTGATTAACTTTTTTTGCATGATTAAAGTGTTCTTTGCATCGTGAAAGTGCTCTTCATTTTAAAGGACAATGGGTTCTATACGGCACCACAAAAGGTTCCTCTGTTGTAATAAGCTTGACATTATAACAGTAGAGGAAGTATAGAACCATCTATAGCTCTATATAGAACAGAAAACTTTGCTTTTTTAGCATCCCTGTCTCATGTTTCTGAAGCATAGCATTTTAAATTGGAATGTGTTGTTATTTATGTCATGTAAAATCCAGTTTAAATTAGGTGAGTGTAAATTATGACCACGCTTCTTTAAAACCTGTCCAAAAGTTGCCCTGAAAGCACAATATTCCTGGGGAGTGGGAATAGGTCAACTGTGAGACTGTTCCATAATTGTGGACCTTCTCTTGCTCTAGGTATTTTTTTTTTCTTTTGACTCATGGTATCATTAGCCAACATGAAACCTGTGACCTTAATAATTGAGTGGATTATAAAAGGTCACTCATTGGCTTCAATAATGGGAGGCTAAATCATGTGTTAAATGGGACCTTAATTTGAAGACCTGGAGTCCACCAACATGCAACACGATCGCGCAGTGAGTTTAATGTGGGCTGCCTAAGTCAGTAAACATTTGATGATGTTCACTTTAAAAGGCACCCTTGTAAAAATATGATGTGAGTGATGAGAACTGTTCAAAGCAGTTGGAACCTTGGATATTCCAAGAATGGTCCTAAGGAACCCAAAGAGAGTACATGTTGTTGTTCTAATCCTGAACTATGTGCCAGTCAGCCAATAGTGGACCATCCCAGGGCCCCTGACGCCTAGGTTGATGACCTGATGTGAGGGTTCTATAGCTATTCTAGGACTATGCCAAGTACCATTTAGGGACCTTTGTTTTTAAGATGGACTTGAGAGATTTGATGGTTGTAAACACAATTTTACTTCAACATGAGCTTCAAGGGATTCTGAAGAGAGATGAAAAAAGTGGAGGGGGGGGCAGTTCAGGATGCGAGACACTTTATCAGATGAGAACATTCCATGAGAGAGAGAGAGAGAGCGAGAGAGAGAGAGACAGAATAATGAAGGGTTATGGTGCCGAGTGCTATCAGAGTTGATGGGAGTGGGATTATAATTTGGATGGCTCTCGTACATAATGGAGGCTCACTGATATGTAATCAGTTTCCCATTCATAGCTGCAAATGGCTCCCAGAGCAGTGTCTGGCATGTGGTTAATCCCTTATCAGGCGTTTAGAGAATGTTAAAGGCCGGTCACTGGATCCATGAGGGCCAGGTCACAGTCGATGCTGTTTCCATGTTTGTAATTTCCATAATGACGCTGTGGCCTGGGTGTTGTCTGTGTTCAAGCCGCTGTAGGTTCTGATAAGGATGTCTCCGCAGTACTGTGTTTTGAAGGTGGATTCATTACTGAGCAGGGAGGACATTCTTGAGCGAGCAGAGCCAGAAACAGCATCGTTTCCTGAGGCGAGAAAAAGCTGTTGTGCTAGCGACACTGACTGGGGTTCAGCAATGGAGAGAGCACACCCGCCATCTGTTTTTTCCTGTGACACAACCTGGCCAGCAGTTTGCTTTGTAGTGACAATTATGGACCCCAAAATGTAGGAGCGTCTTCGTTAGTCTGCATGGCCAGAGTCTATTACTGACCAGATGTATCCCTTTGTTTCAAGTGGTCATGTTAATAGTTTTGAGGACTCATTACAAATTAAAACACAACACCAAAACAAAAACTGGGACAGTTTGCATTGATTTACTCTTTCTTTTGAAACCTTTATTTATGATTTAAACATTAAAATACTATACTAAGAAAATTATGTTTACAAAATTTAGGAAACCTGACCCATTAATTTACATCACATTTCTAAACAGAGCCATAAGAGTGTGGAAACATTTACTCTATGACCTACACTGTGCACTAGAGTGGGTGGAGGGATTTGTGATTCCACATCTGTTATGCGGCAGCATATATATACATTTATATACAATATATACATTTTCAACAAGGAGAGCAATTTATTTAAATTTAAGCCAAAACAGAGAAAGAATTTCATATTTTCTACATAAAATTATTATCCTCCAATAATTAGTTACCACTCCGGAGCATATCATAATCAGATAATTTACCCTGTAAACAAAATGAAAAAAAAAGATTCAAAACAAATGTGGTTTGTCTTTGTCGTCTCTTACATGAAACAGACATAATTGGTCAAAAAAGCAGAGAAATGTGTTGGAAGTGAAAGTGCTAAGAGTTTTCCATTTATATTCAATGACAAAAGTGCTAATAAGGCTAACAGTACATACCAGTGCCTTTTCCCTTTATTATGAAACACAGTGGCATCTCTTTACCCAGCTGACATTAAATTAAGAGATGCTGGGATTCTGTGTTTAGAAATGCTGTGAGACCCTCTCCAGCATATGAAGGACTGTATATGAGATAAATATATCCACTTTTCACATCTGTTTACATTAGTGCTGTGTTGCAAAGCCAGAACCGTGACCTAGTTGTAATTATAGTAATCCTGTAAATTGCAGATGATAGAATTGCACTGAAGTATAGTAAAGTACACTGACCACCTTCTCTTTCTCTTCTCTTTCCAGCAAGCCCCACCGGTCCTGGTGTGAAGGGCTACCCCGATCCAGTGGAGGTTGTCCGGGAGTCCAGCAGCACTACAGGCATGGTGGTTGGTATTGTGGCGGCGGCAGCCCTCTGCATCCTCATCCTCCTCTACGCCATGTACAAGTACCGCAACCGGGACGAAGGCTCTTACCACGTGGACGAGAGCCGCAACTACATCAGCAACTCGGCCCAGTCCAATGGCACGGTGGTCAAGGAGAAACCGGTCAACACGGCCAAGAGCGCCAGCAAGGGCAAGAAAAACAAGGACAAGGAGTACTATGTTTGATCACTCTGGACATGCTGGGCTACTTCGCCGGACCAACTTTTCAAGGACTCGTGTTTCCTTTTTTTTTTTTTTTTTAATTTCTTTTTTCTCTGAAAGAATTCTATGAAAACGCACCCTGTGTATAATAACAAGAACTGATCCAACTAAACCGCTTTGAGAAACTGTAGGAACTACATCTAATGAATGGCATGGCACTGCAACATGCAGGAGGCACCTGAGGGGGCGGACATGGTAGGGGGGGTGGGGGGCTCTGCTTCTGCTTCTTCCTCCAGGATGGATGGAGGGAACAGAAGGACGGCAGACCGGGCTGGCACAGGTTCAGCTGGACAAGGCGGACAGTCCAACCGAGAACAGACTGGTCCGAGGAAAACAAAGCTGATTAAATACCCAACCATTACCCGTAACGGAGACGCAGATTATCAATACAAGCCCGTCTGTGCCCCTAGCACCGGGGGGACAAGATGTGGCGCTCGCACTTGCTCGTTTAACAGTGGACAAGCCGTCTGTGCTTGATTTCCGTCGCCCGTGTTTGCTGCTGGGACTTTTTCTAGTGAAGCGAAGGCTGAAAGACCACGTTCCGTAAACACAGGGAAGATGAGGGAGGAAAAGGAGTTGTGTCTTAGGAATCAACCAAATCTTTCTTTTTCCTCCGCGCCTTTTTTAGAAGCGGCGGCTGCGGATGCCGCAGACTCTCGAGAGGCCGCTCGCTTAAATCTATCAAGGGGGCAGAAGAACAGAAAGCCCGCCGGTCTGGGGATCCGAAAGCAATCTCAGAAAAGCAATCTCAAGGCCTTACTTTCTCAGTTGGGAGCTTGAGGCCGCAAAGGCAGGCGGTGTGAAATACTGGGGTTTTTTGTTTCTTTTTTTTTTTTTTTTCTTTTTCCAAAGTGATCACTTGAGGAACACTTGCACGCAAACAGTATCTTATTCCATATGTTTATACAGTACCCCACATCTAAATGTGCTCTCTGGACTGTGTGACAGTGGTGTTTTATAGCCTGTTGTATAGATGATGCAAAATTATATCTGCTCCTCCAACCATTTTCTTTTTCGATAATAAAACGTGGGAAAAAATCTGAAAAAAAAAAACCCTAAATGTTATTACGTGTTGCTAGATATAGACGCTTTTACAACAACACCGGCAATGGCGTTTTTCTTTTCTTCAGTCGCTTACCCTCTTAGGCTTTATACGAACATCACACCAAAAGATAATGCCATGGTAAAGCACCTGAAGCTGCCAGACCCGTGTGTGAACGGCTATTCATCATGTCCAGTCCCGTCGTTTCAGGCCTGCCGAGGAAAATCACTGCCCACCTCCTGACCCCCACAAGCCCTGTTTCTCGCCTATGGAAATCCCTTTGTGAGACTCCAAACACTCAGAAAGGCCAGGAGCTGTCCCAGGTCCTGAAAGTTAATCCCTCTCTTTTGCCAGAGCAAGGTGTTAAAGGTGGAGACCACTCTAGCCATTCCAGTCCCTGTGTACTGTCCCGTCTTCCTATCTGTCTGTCCATCTCTCTGTCTGGTGGTCCCGCCGTCAGTCTCCGCCCCGCCACCTTGGTTTCAGAATGAGCAAGAGAAAGAGGAAAGTGGCGAATATGAGCTAAACTGCATTAACAGCGTTCCTTTGCGTCAGTTTATTTTCTAATTCTACCAGTGCTATTTTTTTCTACAGTATTTTTTTTTCTGTTTGATTGTGATGATTCTTTATGGACCTCAAAGTACGAAATTTATTATAAAAAAAATAGTTTTGAAAAATTAAACATGCAAATAAAATATTACCTACGTGAATATCAGTGCTTGCTTTGGAATTACTGAATATTTCTTTGGGGAAGTTTGTTTGTGTGTGTGTGTGGGAGTGTATACTCATGATATGAATATAATATGAATTCCCTACCGGACCCCCTCAGAGCAGGTATGATTTGGTTGGTGGGTCATTCTCAGCGCTGCAGTGGTACTGATATAGTGTGGTGGTGGTGTGTTAGTGGGTGTTGCACTGGTATGATTTGACCAGAATGTGTTGGATGAATATTTGTGCACTATTAGTGGACTTTTCTCAGTCCAGCAGTGACACTCCAGGGGCAATGCTGTGTCTGATCCACTCACACTAACACACCATGACCAAGTCAGCGTCGCTGTAGCACTGAGAGTGATCCTCCACCCTAAACATGACTGCTCTTTTGGGGTCCTACGCATTGAAAAACAGGGTGAAAAGGGGCTAACAAGTATGCAGAGCAACGTATAGACTAACTAAAAAGTGTAAACCTATGGTCAGTGACTGTAAAAACTAGCAGGTATTTAATGATATGGCTGGCTGGTTTATACTCTGTCACTGGGGTGGTCCTGATAATCATACCCTATTCCTGCTTTGATTCATCGGCTCTGATTCATCAGCCTTTTTTTCTATATTGTTTTAGTTTAAAGATCTAATGAAAGGTGTAAACATGTTGCTGTCCCCAGGAAAAATGAATGCAGTGTTGAATATTGGAACCACTGTTTTTAGCTCTGAGGGCTGACGTTTATTGTTTGAATTTCATAAACCTGGACCCCCTTGTGTTCTGGCGGCGAAGCAGCTTCTTATCAATAATTTATGATTGTGATCATAATTACATTCTCCTTATCTGGTATCTCCTTCCAGTGGAGCTCTGTTTTCTGAAAGGGGCAGCAGAGAGTCTGTGAAGTTATTTCACCGTGAAAAATCCTTGCTGTTTATTTTATTTAATTTTTTTTTTCTAAACTTGAAACATTTGCCAGCAGCAGAGCAGCACTGCAGGTGGTGTCACTTTCACACAGCTCCAGGGTCCCGGGGTCCTGGGTTCAATCCTGACCTCCCTCCACGATCTGGGAGGAGTTTGATGTGTTCTCCCTGTGGGATTCCTCAGGGTGATCAGGTTCCCCCACAGTCTGAAAATACATTAAAGGGGGAAATGGCTGTGTGAAATGGTGTGTGTGTGTGTGAGAGAGAGAGACTGGGTGAATGTGTGAAACTGTCCACAGATCTGAATGTGTGAGTGACTGGGTGAGCATGTGAAACTGTCCATTGGTGTGTGTGTGTGTGTGTGTGTGAGTGAGTGAGTGAGTGAAACTGTCCATTGGTGTGTGTGTGTGTGTGTGAGTGAGTGAGTGAGTGAATGAGTGAGTGAGTGAGTGAGTATGTGAAACTGTCCATTGGTGTGTGTGTGTGTGTGTGAGTGAGTGAGTGAATGAGTGAGTGAATGAGTGAGTGAATGAGTGAGTGAGTGAGTGAGTGAGTGAGTGAGTATGTGAAACTGTCCATTGGTGTGTGTGTGTGTGTGTGTGAGTGAGTGAGTGAGTGAGTGAGTGAGTGAGTGAGTGAGTGAACATGTGAAACTGTCTATTGGTGGGTGAGTGAGTGAGTGAGTGAGTGAGTGAGCGGGCAGGCGGGCAGGTGGGTGGCTGAGTGAGTGAGTGGGCGAGTGAGTGGGCGGGTAGGTGCGCGAGTGAGTGGGCGGGTGGGTGGGCGAGTGAGTGACCACAACCACAAACCTGATCAGAATGATGTGGTAACAGAAAAATGAATGTATGAATGAATGAACTGATGCTATAATGAATGGGTGAAAGAATGAAACAAAAAAAATGAATGGAGGGATGGATGAATGAAGGGAACAATGGATGTATAGATGGATGATGAAAATGAATGAATCAGTTAAATGGAATTGATGGGTGGAGGAATAAACCAATTTTACCACAAACGAATGAATGAATCAACAGTGAATGAATGAATGAAACATTTGCCTAAACATATTCCCTTTCATACGTGGATCATTGTTGGACCCTCTAAGCGTTTAAAATCCGTCCAGTTCACATAAATAATAATGATACATTGGTGTCACAGAGGCCTAGTCTGAAAGGGTAAAATAAAATAAGTTACTGTCACTTTTACACACCTTATTAATGGTAGTACTGTTGATGGTGGAGTTACATTAAATATCCTAGCAATGCAACTGAACAACCCAGGGCTATAAATCCCACACAGTAAAAGACACAGTAACAGAATATATTTCCTGAATGCATCTTACAAGCTTCAGATGTCTATGTTTTAAGAAGCATTATTATATTTGATATTATTCCCAGCAGAACATACAATACAGCTGATATAACAATGCAAACCTAATAGATGTGCTTGCAGAATTTAGCCCTTTCTTTGCAGTAGATATTAGGAATGTGTGTGCAGTACATTTCTCATGTATGACCCAGTCACTTTTTGTGAATTAGATATTTTCCAGTAGTGTAACCTCTTCCAGGAACCTATTCCTGTATGTCTCCAGGCTGGGTTTCGGCAGGTTGAGGCAGCCGCTGTGGCAAAGCGTCCTCCTTCCACCTCCAGTTATTTAACCCGCCGAAATGTGGTGGTAATATATCCATCCTGGAGAGCACAAAGAGAATACATTAGCTCGGGCACTTGAAGGCAAAAGTAGACAGCTCCCGTGCTCGGCCTCTGGGGAGCGATGGAGCTGGAGTCTCTTATGCAGACAGGAGGGAGGCATGGGAAATGAAGTTGTAACAGCGGGAGAGCGGCGGCAGCAGCTGCACAGGCCCATGGTGCGCTGCGTTCAACAGCGGCACGTCGCCAGATCGGGCGTTTTACGAGTAAATAGAAATGCGCGACGCTGGAACACTTCAGACGAGCCGGACCTCTTCAAGCATGCAGCACAGCACTCGTATTAGAAGTCTGACTCAAGCTGGATACAGAGGGACAGCAGGGATATTGCTCTGTGCACTTATCAGGCAGGTGACATGAGCTACAGGACAGAGGCCAACAGAGGAGGCTACACTGCGGGGTCAACATTATTAGGAGCATGATGGGTCATAGGTATCATTTACTTGTGTATTGTTGGGCCAATGCTGACCAATGCTGTTTTTCAATTGTTTGTTTGTTCATTCATTCGTTTCACACAATCACTCACACACTCACACCTGTGGACAGTTTCACACATTCACCCAATCACTCACACGCTCACACCTGTGGACAGTTTCACACACTCACCCAGTCACTCACACCTGTGGACAGTTTCACACATTCATCCAATCACTCACACACTCACACCTGTGGACAGTTTCACCCAATCACTCACACACTCACACCTGTGGACAGTTTCACCCAATCACTCACACACTCACACCTGTGGACAGTTTCACACATTCACCCAATCACTCACACACTCACACCTGTGGACAGTTTCACCCAATCACTCACACACTCACACCTGTGGACAGTTTCACACATTCACCCAATCACTCACACACTCACACTTGGGACAGTTTCACACATTCACCCAATCACTCACACACTCACACCTGTGGACAGTTTCACACGTTCACCCAATCACTCACACACTCACACCTGTCGACAGTTTCACACATTTACCCAATCACTCACACACTCACACTTGGGACAGTTTCACACATTCACCCAATCACTCACACACTCACACTTGGGACAGTTTCACACATTCACCCAATCACTCACACACTCACACCTGTGGACAGTTTCACACACTCACACCTGTGGACAGTTTCACACACTCACCCAGTCACTCACACCTGTGGACAGTTTCACACATTCACCCAATAACTCACACACTCACACCTGTGGACAGTTTCACACATTCGCCCAATCACTCACACACTCACACCTGTGGACAGTTTCAAACATTCACCCTGTCACTCACACCTGTGGACAGTTTTACACACTCACCCAGTCCCTCACACCTGTGGACAGTTTCACACACTCACCCAGTCACTCACACACTCACACCTGTGGACAGTTTCACACACTCACCCAGTCACTCACTCACACCTGTGGACAGTTTTACACACTCACCCAGTCCCTCACACCTGTGGACAGTTTCACACACTCACCCAGTCACTCAAACACTCACACCTGTGGACAGTTTCACACACTCACCTAGTCACTCACTCACACCTGTGGACAGTTTCACACACTCACCCAGTCACTCACACCTGTGGACAGTTTTACACACATTCAACCATTCACTCACAACTGTGGACAGATTCACAGATTCACCCAGTCACTCACACCTGTGGACTGTTTCACACACTCACCCAGTCACTCACACCTGTGGACAGTTTTAAACATTCACCCTGTCACTCACACCTATGGACAGTTTTACACACTCACCCAGTCAATCACACCTGTGGACAGTTTCACACACTCACCCAGTCACTCACTCACACCTGTGGACTGTTTCACACACTCACCCAGTCACTCACACCTGTGGACAGTTTTACACACTCACCCAGTCACTCACACCTGTGGACAGTTTCACAAATTCACCCTGTCACTCACACCTGTGGACAGTTTCACAGATTCACCCAGTCACTCACAACTGTGGACAGTTTTACACACATTCACCCAGTCACTCACACCTGTGGACTGTTTCACAGATTCGCCCAGTCACTCACACCTGTGGACAGTTTTACACACATTCACTCAGTCACTCACACCTGTGGACTGTTTCACAAATTCACCCTGTCACTCACACCTGTGGACAGTTTCACAGATTCACCCAGTCACTCACAACTGTGGACAGTTTTACACACATTCACCCAGTCACTCACACCTGTGGACTGTTTCACAGATTCGCCCAGTCACTCACACCTGTGGACTGTTTTACACACATTCACTCAGTCACTCACACCTGTGGACTGTTTCACACACATTCACCCAGTCACTCACACCTGTGGACTGTTTCACACACTCACCCAGTCACTCACATCTGTGGACAGTTTTACACACATTCACCCAATCACTCACACCTGTGGACTGTTTCACAGATTCGCCCAGTCACTCACACCTGTGGACAGTTTTACACACATTCACTCAGTCACTCACACCTGTGGACTGTTTCACAAATTCACCCTGTCACTCACACCTGTGGACAGTTTCACAGATTCACCCAGTCACTCACAACTGTGGACAGTTTTACACACATTCACCCAGTCACTCACACCTGTGGACTGTTTCACAGATTCGCCCAGTCACTCACACCTGTGGACTGTTTTACACACATTCACTCAGTCACTCACACCTGTGGACTGTTTCACACACATTCACCCAGTCACTCACACCTGTGGACTGTTTCACACACTCACCCAGTCACTCACATCTGTGGACAGTTTTACACACATTCACCCAATCACTCACACCTGTGGACTGTTTCACAGATTCACCCAGTCACTCACACCTGTGGACTGTTTCACACACTCACCCAGTCACTCACATCTGTGGACAGTTTTACACACATTCACCCAGTCACTCACACCTGTGGACTGTTTCACACACATTCACCCAGTCACTCACACCTGTGGACTGTTTCACACACTCACCCAGTCACTCACATCTGTGGACAGTTTTACACACATTCACCCAGTCACTCACACCTGTGGACAGTTTTACACACATTCACCCAGTCACTCACACCTGTGGACTGTTTCACACACATTCACCCAGTCACTCACACCTGTGGACTGTTTCACACACTCACCCAGTCACTCACATCTGTGGACAGTTTTACACACATTCACCCAGTCACTCACACCTGTGGACAGTTTTACACACATTCACCCAGTCACTCACACCTGTGGATTGTTTCACACACTCACCCAGTCACTCACATCTGTGGACAGTTTTACACACATTCACCCAGTCACTCACCCAATGGAAGGCAGTCAATGTTGATGAAGTGCTGTTTGTGAAGTCAGTAACAGCAAAGTCAATTTTTGTTACTGAAAGGGGGAAGCAGTTGGAGGCTTTCCAAAACTGATAGACAACTGTAGATGCCAAAAATGTGAGTGTGTGTTTGTGTGTGTGTGTGTGTGTGTGTGTGTGTGGTTGGGGGGGGGGGTGCTGGTAGGGGGTGAATGAGCACTTGCATCCCTTTCCTCATTATCCACATCATCCTCATGTGACCACACTGAAGCGAGAGGATTATGTTCCTGGTCTCACCAGGCAGACGGGCCTAATATTAATTTAGGATTAGGATTTCCAAAATTGAATCATAGTGTTAGCGTTCATCCTAGTAATCAGGTTTAAACAGGGCCTCTTGCATGTGGCATTGCTGTTGTATTGCTGCATGTTGCGGTACGTTACACAGTGTATTAAAAAGGCAGTGGTGATCCAATGACGGTACATTGGTTAAAGCTGGACCGTGTTATTTCTGACCAATTGGATTAGATGAGCACCTGGTCCTGCAGGGCCATAGCTGGAAAGCCCATGTTGGTGCTGGTTTGCATCACAAAGGAACCCTCTTGGAAAAACCCACCACAGTTTTCTGTTCATCAGCTTTTTTGTCTAATATATATTTTTATTTAATCTCTTTAAATAAGAATTAATGTTTAATTTGATTATTTAGAGCAGCATTGTGCTACTGTAACAGCTCCAGGGTCTTGAGGGCCTCTCTCAATGAATGAGAGGGAGAGAGGGAGAAAGAATGAGAGAGACTACCAAGAGGTACAGGGAGGTACCGTAAGGCCTACACTTGACATTAGATCTGTGTGTGTGTTTGTGTGTGTGTGTATTAGTATCAGTGTAGCAGACCCAGCACTGCCCACATAATAAACCACAAACACATAGCACTACAATATCCCTCTAATTTTCATTAGCCCAACTCATTCAACACAGACGACCTCCACGCTAAGGTCAGAGCAGGCTGGTACGTGGGTATTCATGCCATATACAGGGCCTTTGTTTGAATCGGAATTCAGCAGGAAGGCTCCAGCTGCTGGGAAATGGCGGCTTTGACAAGGTCAGGTTTGTGAAGCACGATCCAGTCACAGCCAACACGTGCAGGCTGCAGTGATAACATCTTTGCTCATGTCATGTGGCATGATATTTACCTTTACAGCCCACAGCTATCTCATCCCTCCTTCGCTCGTTCTCTTTATCCGCTTCCGAGCTGGGTATGACAACAGAGCCCGTGATTTTTCCAGGCGGGTTTGGGGAATGTTGACGCTTTAGCATTTAATACACGGGAAAGCTGTCAAAAGTCTGCTGTTGCCTCCTGATGCATAGCCTTAGTTACGAGAGATCAGGCAAGTGGAATGGAGATATGTGCCACCAAAAATATAGTGTCTAATAGAGTGGGCACAGTGTTTAAAACTCTAGTAGCACTGCTGTCTCTGATCCACTCATGCCAGCACAATGCACACTAACACTACCACCACCACACCATCATGAGAATGATCCACAGACTGATTACAGCTGTCTCGTTCCCTAGACTGCTTGTGTTCACTAGCCTCTAGATCAACACAGATCAGTAGCTAGCTAGTCAGGACTGGTTGACACCACAGGGAGGGATTCCCAGTGGTTGTGTGCTGCCTTTGATTAATAAATGCAGAGTGTTGTAAAAATGATATAAAACAATGAATTGGGTCAAACTGATGCTGCAGATTACAGACAACTGGAGCTGATTGCTTATGAAAAGCACACCCAGTCTCGTGATGGCTTGTGGTTATCTGCATCTCAAAGGCCTTGGAGACGTCCTTGGACATGAATACGAGAGTCATATTTCCGTCTTCTCACAGTCTGTCATGGCTAGGCTTTTAAACAGCTATTAATTACAGGGATAGGTGTGAAATTGCTCACCTGTAATCAAATGTGAAGCACTATGCTGCTTGATTTTCCAACCTTGTCTATTTCACAAAGGTTAAGTAGCATTATTTGCCAGTAATTGATTATAAAATTGCAAATATAAACACCATAAATATAAAAAAAAGCACCAATAGATTTCACAGCATGGGATATTGATGGTGTTGAAGTAATTTCACAGTTGGATACATTAGTCTGAGTTGCCTTGCTTGTGATGTCCCCCTAAAGCTTAGGGATTATGTGTAAACATGAACAGAAAAAGGTTTCTCATCAGTGAAGCCAGCACAGGTCTAGTGCCCCTGCTGGCTGGAGGCAGTATGGCGTTCTGTTCATTTTGAATCTAATTTTTCTCTGATAAACTGACTTCCTGTCTCCAGTGACTTTAGTTTTCCTTGCGCTGATGTTTCCACATTTATTTTCCCCCAGGAATCAATTTCTAAATGATTAAATTATTCTGATATATCATAAGAAGGTGGGGTTGCATGTAGGAATGAAGTGATTGACAGCTTCTGCTGGTCTGAGATCATCTGAAGGACCCACCCCCTTCCAGAGACCAGTTCAGGAGTGGATTAGTTGTCACAATGCTTCACAATTTTCATTTCTTATAAGTGATAATCAATTTTGAAGCGTTTTACACTGTTTTTCTGCTTCATACCCTGTGATTGAAGATAAATTCTTCTTAAACGCTTCTTTCCACCTTAAAAGGTGTAGCAGTTACTTGTGTTAACTTTCAGTTCCCACTTAAATGAGGCAGCAATGACATTCCGGCATTTGAGGAACATTCAGTTCCACCCTCAATGCTGCTAAAGTTACATTTTCCAACCTACAGAACTTACCTCTCCACCTTAAATTGAGAAATATTACCACATAGTAATACCCAGTAGAATGATCTATTCCACCTTAAATGGCTTGAGTTTTATGTTGCATGCCAAATTTTTTATTCCACCTTAAATGGAGCAGAGTTTCCAATGTGGCCTGGGTAAAATAATCCATTTCATTTCAAATGCTGCACTGTTTAAGGTGGAAAGTAAAATTCTCACACACTGAGCAGATGTGGTTTGACAAGTGAAAATAATGAAACATTAAGGTTGTTTGCAGCCTGTAAAAAATCTGCTCTTCTTCTGCGCAGCCAACACGCCGCTCTGAGACACAAGAGCATTAGCGAGGTCAGGCACGGATGTTGGCTGATTAGTTCCGGATCACAAATCATATTCCAACTCATCCCAGAAGTTTTACCTGGAGCTCCATGGCTCCAGAGAACACAGTTCCACCGCTCCACAGCACAAAGTCAGAGCGCTCTGTAAACCTCTAGCCCACAGAGTGATTGTAGGCTGATACTGAGCTGCTCCAGCTTATTTTACACAGTAGATGGGTTGCTCTGGTGCAGTACACGGGGCGGCACGGTGGCACAGCAGGTAGTGTCGCAGTCACAGCTCCAGGGACCTGGAGGTAGTGGGTTCACGTCCCACTCCGGGTGACTGTCTGTGAGGTGTTTGGTGTGTTCTCCCTGTGTCTTTGTGGGTTTCCTCCAATAGATTTGGAGGTCCAAAAACACACGTTGGTAGGTGGATTGGTGACGTAGGTGTGAGTGAGTGTGTGTGTGTTGCCCTGTGAAGGACTGGTGTATTCCCGACTTGTGCCCAATGATTCCAGGTAGGCTCCGGACCCACCGCGACCCTGAACTGGATAAGTGGTTACAGATAATGAATGTGCAGTACACTCCAGTTCTTTAAGTTCAGATTCTTATTTTCTTCTAAACCCCACCTTCCACTGCTTTTACATTTGGGATTCAACATTAAAATGGACGGAAAGGGAGCCAGGGGCTGAAAATATTTCAGAAAACAACAGTCTCCGACCTTTCTCTTAGCACAGTTTAAATATTTAACAACCCAAATGGAGCCCGTTAGTTTTGCGTCTCCTAACACAAATGCTCCTGCGAGATCTGACATCAGCACCTTTACCGGGATTGTTTGAAGTCCCGGATCTGCAAACAGATTCATGAAATAACTTTATGACTCTGAACCTCGGGATGTGGAAGATAGGGCTCTGAAACAACAGGTATGTGCTTCTGTGTGGTTTGGACTAATGTATCCCTATGGTATCCCCATGGCATTAGGCATTAGGATCCTGATCCTCCTTGGTCCAAATTTAGAAACCTTTTCATAATGCAGACCTGCACAAGGCGGCCTATAAAACTAGTGAACAGTGCCTAATACCCAAACTCGGTCCAGATTTAAATGATTTGCAATGCCTTGACCTGCCTTGTACCCTGGACTCTGGGCTTCACCTCGGCTAGGTTTACATCATCCACATAGCAGTTTATGGCTCAAGGCCTTGGTCACACCAGTGGACAATTCTCTGCACCTCATGCCTCACCTCTGTCCAGACTTAGATGCCTTTTCATGCCCTTGTACTTCACAAGGCTTCCAGCCACACTAGTGGACGAAACCTTAGACCTTGTGACCCACCTTTGCCTGCGCTCATATGCCTTTTTCATACCCTTGTCCTGCCCGAGGCTTCCGGTCGCACTAGCGGACGTTACCCTGGACCCGGAGCCCCACCTCTGTCAGGGCTGCGCCCTGTCCGTACGCCATTCCCGGGCCCTTGGAGAGCCGGTCAACACGGCAAGGGCGGCGCACACATTCAGGAGGCAGGGGTGCCATTTATCACCGCTGACGTGCTCGCTTCTCTGCGCCCGTTTGCCTTTATCGCTGCCACTTTTTTTCCCCCCACCCTTCATAATAACGTGCTCTCCGGTCCTCACTGGAAATCCTCAGAGAGAAGCTCGATGGAAGGGTGCCACCGAACGACCAAGGTGACACGGTTCGACCTGCTTCACGTTAGCTTCGGAGAGGCGGGGATGTGGAACAGCTGGGTGGAATCGGAGCGCTGGAATTCAGAGCGGAATGCAATGTATGTTTGTGCGCTAGCTTTTGGGGACACAGTTTAGATTTCAGGTTGGGTCCAACAACTGCACTGGGTTGGAACAAACTGTTGGGGAAATGAAGATTTAAAGGAAGTCATGAAGTATATCTTTATAAATTTGTCATCATCTTATTTCATTTTCTCCTACTTGCATTTCATATTATATTCAAAAATACTAAAGAATGACTAAGAAAGATATGATGTTTGTGATCCCAGGCGTCCCCTATAGTTGTAGAGTGTAATTAATTTTGATAGTATTGTCCTGAAATCAGGGGAAGGTCAGGGTGTGGATTCCTACACTCCTCCTCCTTCCTCAGTGCTGACCCCAGAGTAGGTCAATGACAGAGGCTCAATTCTCCCAAGGTCAGTGAAGCCTCACAACAGATTTGAAACTGTAATTCTCAGGTCAAAATACGCTAATACGCTAATATGTTGGTTACAGCTTCTGTTTGGGGAAATGCTTTATATGGAATTACCAGTATAGCCACACAACTAAGCCTCTGGCAAATGCACTTAAGGCTGGAGCCTTCCTTATGACTACAGCAGGACTGGGCGGAGCTATGTGTAATTTTAGTTTATGAACTGTGTGGACAGATTTTTTATGTAATGTGTTTTCATATTTTATCAACCCTTACAACCCTTTTTATCAATGTAGCCGTGTTGTTTTCGCTCTTTTTCTTCTACCCCTCTGACTCTCTCTCTCTTTCACTCTCTCTCTCTCTCTCTCTCACACACACACACACACACACACACACACACACAGTAATGTCCACAGCTGTCATTTCTAGCTGAGCACACTAAGTAATTCTTTCATGTGTTTTTGTGAGTCACATGGCAAAAACAGTGGAACGAGGAAATATTTATGGATTGCTTTTGAAGGCCTTGCTCGCTCATAATGATTATAACACACATCCAAACAAATAAGAGCAAGGAAGGGAGAAAAGAGAGCATTGATTCAGAGATATTAAATATTGATTTAAAAACTGACAGATCCTAAGGGGGGGGAAAAAGCAGCCGGAATTACAATAAGCTTAAAGATGCTACACGATTTTATAATCATTGACTCGTCTCCTCTCTATCGCCCCCTTGCATGGATTCCCATCACTACATTAGGCTAGAGTTAGGTGGCATCGAGCTTCTCAAACAGGCTGTTCTGTGTTTTATACTCCAGATAACTCTTAAAAAATATATATAAATGACTACAAATATGCATGAAAATCACTGCAGCTCCTGATTGGTTAGTTTTCTAGAATCGTCAGCCAATTACAATCAAGCAGTTAATGACACGTACAAGGGACTGCAGGGCCCAGCTCAGGATTTATAAAGTAACTATGTATTGGCTTGTTTTTGGAGTTTTGCGAATCATGTACTGTCCACCATGTTCTTCAAGTGTTGATGAACAATACATGGGGGTGTGGCTATGCACACTCTCAGCATATACCATATGCTAAAAGAACTGACCGCTGTCACCATGTGTTGTGTTTCCACATGCTACCTCTCCCTACGTCTGTGGTGACCTGTATTTTACTTTGTCAATTCAATAAAGAGCATTCTGCCCATATGCACCATGTTGTCCTCACCTTCTTTGACACATACACCACAATATTCCATATGCAGTCAAATGTAGAAGCGTACTTCTTTTCCTCTGACAAACTGTACCTTAAGTGTTTTTCATGTTTATCAGTGATTTCATGTTTATCAGCGTCCTCCCCTTCGTCCTGACGTCTCCTCTGGTCCCAGCCGCTGACCCGTCCCTCTTCTCTGAGCTGAGAAGGATTGGGTGACTCTTTATTTGGCATCCAGGCCTGTCTCTTTCCTGCAAAGGACGAGTGGGGTTGGGAGGGGGACCTGGAGAGATGATGTTTTATTTGCCACAGCAAGGTCGTATTTATTATTTATCCTGAAAAACAGCCACACTGCGCCTGCTCTGTCACTGACGGGCAGCTGGGAGTTTCTGGACACATTTCTTAGAATGGCAGGTGATCATTTGCATAATAGTACATTGCAGTACAAAGGTCTTTGTACTCTTAGTCATGTCTCGCTGATGTCCTGGGTGAAAACAACAAAACACATCCTCTAATTCTGGCAAATATTTGCCATTTTTTCTTTTCGTTTATTTATTTAATTATTTATCAATCAATATTCTTAAGTGTATGACCCTGAATAAGTTTTGAAATACGTAAAAATTCAATAAATAAATAAAAAAATGAAAACCTTGAAATTCACGGTTACCGCCTCGTAATTGACGGACAGTCACCTGTAAGTAATTAATGGCTGCTACGGAGTGGTGTCTGCAGGGAACTGAAGGGTGAGTGGACGGTGTGTGGAGCGGTGTTGTGGCTTTTAGAAGTTTTTCGGTGCAGTTAAACCCCTGAACACTTCCTCTTTGTTGCCCGGGTTTGTGACTGACGCCGCGTTGCTCGTGTTTTGTTTTGTATTTTTTTTTCTGCTCGACGGTTGTTTACGAACAGCGGAGGGTTTGGCCTGAATACGTGTGGGGAACAAAACGTTTCTACAGTTGTTTCACTTGTTTACTTTCAGTTGTGAAGCTAAATTATAAGATTATTATCGAGTTATTAACTTAATGGTTCGAGGCAAACAACTGTTAAACCCTTTTGCTTGAAAATGGCTAGGAAACAAAACGCTTCGACGTAGTTTAGGGGGCGTTTTTTTTAATATAAGCGTACACTTTGGGCAAAATGGCGGCATGGTTCAGCGAAAAGCCCTAAATCCTGGACTTGGTGGAAGGTGTTATTGGTGACACTTGGCAATTCTTATTGCTGTATTTTAATAAACGAACATATATACTCTTATAATACAACAAGTACACACCTTTGCGTCCAGATAATCTTAAAACAATTAATGTTTGACCCTAAACATTGCTTTTCAGTTGTGTCAGGAAATATATATAATAAAATATATAAAATATATAAAAAATGGTGTGTGTGTGTATATATATATATATTAGTGTCTTGGTGATTAAAAATTCTGAATGTCAATGTGTTTGTCCAGACCTAACAGGAACCAACAAGATTGCATTTTAATGGTGATGTTTCTTTAAGTTTCTCAAAGCATGAATATTTCCATTTCATCATCCAGAACTATTACACTTGGTACAGCAACAGGGCATCACTGTGAACCAGGCACTAATGTAGAAATACTCACATTCCTGTATACAAATCTGATTGATAGAATGGTGCCTTATGTAACATGGGTATGTCCAGTCACAGCCTCGTTACATATATGGAGTAACCCACTTCCTCTCTAGATTCTAGATAAAATAATCAGGAAATTTTGCCTGTGTTTGTGTAAAGTTAAACAAAATGTTATGCAGATGTAAGTGAGTAAGCAGAAAATCAGTAACACTCCAATTTGTCCGCTCTCAACAGGACGGCTTGGGCACTTGAACATCATAATCCAACCTCATCAACGTGCAGACTTCAAGGAAGGCTTTTTTTGGTGATTTAGAAGTCCTTGCCTGACTAATTTTATTTTTTCTAGGTCACAAAGAAGAGAATGTATGGTCACTCTAACGTTAACGTACATACTCTCCTGAAGCTAATGACTCCACGAGATCCCCTTTTGCATACAGCTGGCTAACATTTGTTTCTCCTTTGTATTTGTTTTTTTTTTTCTCTGTAATTAGGTGTTTTATTTATAAATATATAAATGAAACCAGCTCCAAATTTAAGTTTGGTGTATCATTCTTCACTTTGTCTTCTAGTTGTTTACTTACAAGCAAAATGCCTTTGGCTCTCTACGGCCGATTGGATAAATGTTGGCCCCCCACAGATAATCCCCAGCCAGGATGGGTGAAACATAGCACCAATTTGGCAACCTGCCTAAAAACAATATCTCAACAGACTTGACAACCCACTATGGGCCCATGTGGACCCCATATACAGAGTGTTACTAGGCTGCCTACATTTATTAGATATAGGCAGCCCACCTGGAAACCCACCTAGAGCCATATCCAACCCATGTGGGCCCCACTAAGGTGTGCTGGCTGGGTTGTTCCTGTCTGCGGAGGCTGGCTGGAGCAGTGTATCCGATAATTGTAAAGGTCTTAAAAGTTTTAAATGCGACTTTAACAGGGCTATTTAAAAGTTAATCTCGTACATGTGCTAGTAAAAGCTTTAGTGGGCGTCTCTTCTGTGAAATTGCCCTCATGAGCCATCAGTTTGAGACACTTTGTAGCTTGCGGAATGGGTTTTTGCCCTCCTCCAGTATTTAGATATAGGCTGAAGATAAGCTTTAAAGGTTTAAAATTGGCTCACAAGGGTCTAACACCGGACTTAAATCAGTGAGGCTCATCACAGCTACACAGCTGGAAGAGAGTCATCCAGTCTGTGCAGTGGATCATTTCACATTCAGATTATTTCGCAAGTAGCCTACTCAGATATTCATCCGTTCCAGTGCTCTTTCCACCACTGGATTCTTTTACTGATGGATCAATGAGATGTCATAAAAACTGTGAGTCTGCTGTCTGGGAATTCAGGCAGGAAATAGGGCTAGTAGAGTATCATTTTATTTTTTTTTTGGCCTTGAATATTGTGCTTAGGGAGAGTACATTAGGGGAAGCAGATAGCAAACTGATCCCGGCCCAGGTCTGGCCCACATCCCCATGTTCAGTGGCCCTGCTTGATGGAACTTGGTACCACTTCTGAGGAGCGCATAAACACCAAGTGAAGGCCCTGTGTGAACTAAAAGTCATATAATATTATGTGTGGTCATGTTTTGTTCCAATTTAAGTAAAGTTAATTTATTATAAAAAGTTTCCACCTTAAGAGGTGCAGCTGTTACGAGCTTTTACCAGCTTTTGCTTCCAGCTTAAATGGGACAGCAATGATGTTCTGGCATCAGTTGTACTTTCCTCTCCACCTTAAAGAGCCTATAGAACATTCCATTAAATGGAGCCGGAATTACTGTAGATGCGGTAGAGTTCTCCATTCCACCTTAATTGGTGTGAGGGTGTTTTTATTTTTCCCACTCCCCCATTGCCTGCAGAATTTGACCCAGTAGAATTATATATTTCACCTTAGATGCTGCACTGTTTAAGGTGGAATGGAAAATCCTAAATAATGGATTGGAAAGTTTTGGTAGGTGCCAAAAGGTCATGGCTGCTCTATTTTAAATTCAAACGGAAAGTTGTTAAAAGTCAGTTATGACTGCATCTTTTTAAGGTGGAAAGGAGAGTTCTAATTAGGAGCAAATATGGTTTGAGAAACGGAAAATAATAAGAGGGTGGTGCAGCAGGTGGTGTCGCAGTCACACAGCTCCAGGGACCTGGAGGTTGTGGGTTTGATTCCCGCTCCGGGTGACTGTCTGTGAGGAGTTGGTGTGTTCTCCCCGTGGGTTTCCTCCGGGTGCTCCAGTTTCCTCTCATGTTTCCAAAAACACATGTTGGTAGGTGGATTGGTGAAAAAGTGTCTGTAGGTGTGTGTGTGTGTGTCTGTGTTGCCCTGTGAAGGACTGGCGCCCCCTCCAGGGTGTATTCCCGCCTTGCGCCCAATGATTCCAGGTAGGCTCTGGACCCACTGCGACCCTGAACTGGATAAGCGCTTACAGATAATGAATGAATGAATCTTCCATATTTCACACAGCCCATCCACCTACCAACATATGATTATGACTGTGGGAGGAACACTGCGCACCCGGAGGAAACCCATGCAGAAACAGGGAGAACACGGCAAACTTCTCACAGACAGGTGAGGATCACACCCAGCACCCTGCGGCCCTGGAGCTGCTTGTATATAATTATGCTACAGCATTTTAGTACAGGTGTAGCAGCAGCAGTGTGTGTGTGCGTGAATGTGCATACATGCATATATATGTGTGTGTGTGTGTGTGTGTGTGTCAGAGAGTCTGGTGGACTCTTATCAAAGATAGCAGGCGGCATGGTGCTCAGATCCTTGTCAGCAAGGCTTTCAGTCAGCTCACGACAAGACAGACGAGAGAGGAGCTCTCACAGGACCCCCCCCACACACACACATACACACGCACACACACACACTCAGCTACTCCTTCACCTTACACCTCTATCTCTGTTTTTGCTCTCTCTCTCTCTCCCCTCTATTCATCTCTTGCTTGCTCTTTTTCTGTGTCTCACAGGGCCACACACACACACACACACATTCCTACTCTCACTTTACACATCTTTCTGTCTCTTTTGCACTCTCTCTCTCACACACACACACACACACACACACACTCTCTCTCTCTCTCTCTCTCTCTCTCTCTGTTAGGAGCTCTCAGAGGGCCCCACACATTCTCTCTCCCTCACACACACACAGCTACTCCAACCTTACACGTCTTTGTCAAACTTTCTCTTGCTCTCTCTCTCTCTTTCTCTCTCTCTCTCTCTTTCTCTCTCTCTCTCTACTTCTCCAGCTCTTGAATGTATCTCCTCACTCGTTTAGTAAAAAATCATCGTTGGCTCATAGACGCCTGGCTTAAAGTAAGTGGTAAATTGTAAAATGGTGTCCAAGCCTGTTGCCTAGGTTTGTAGATAATGTACATACATATATTTTTCATTATTTTCTTGCTATATAAGTCTTTATTTATTTGTTTTTCATTGGGTAAATAAAATCCACCAGTTTGAGCACTCTAATTTTGTGTCTTGTCCGTCATATGGTCTTCCCATCCTCACAGATCTGACCAGGAAGCAGTACATAAACCCCTGCAGTCTGCTCTACACCCGCACTGACTAGCTTCATGGTTTTATACCTGTGTCAGTAAGACTCAGTGAAACACATGAATCTGATGGTTAGTGTTTGTCCCTGAATACTTTTGACTGTATACTGTGTGTGTGTGTGTGTGTGTGTGTGTGTGTGTGTGTGTGTGTGTGTGTGGGAATGTGTTTAAGACATTCAGTATTTCATTAATTTTGCTAAAACCGTTATTTTATGAAGTGATAAATATTAAAATGTAATTAACTTTTTCAGACGTGCCTTTGTCTAATTATCTGCTTTATTTACTCCCCAGTGTTAAAATGCCAAATATTCAGAGTAATAATTGTATTATAAAATAATATCTGCAGTTCTACAGTTTCTCACTCTATTATTATTTTTCTGGACATCTTTGAATTTTACAGCTCTTTAACTCGCTGCTAATTATGTGTACGGCATTGTATTATATCCATTTAACACATTAATCTGCAGCCAAATAGATTTTGGAATATTGACTGGGTGTTGGAAATGTAGCTTGTTGAGTATCCATCTCGGCTGAAGTTTATCCGTTGTCATGATTCTCTCCGTCTCTTTTTTTTATTATTTTCCTGAAGAGTTACTGAGGAAAAACTTGCAGCAGCTTGTCTTTTCAATCAATCAGTCAATTGATTTATTGGCCATGTGTAGTCCACCATATCATCGTTTTGACTGATCGATATCGGACTGTGCGTGCTTTGATTTTTGACAGGTTAGAGACAGTGGTGCACTAATACCTGCGCCAGAGACCTGAGAGTCTTGGCCGGTCCGAGTGAAGACACGCGTGCAGATGATTTACCTTTGTGTGTGATTTACTCGGCTATGCTGCTTTCGCTGACCCAGCGGTGGACTCCATATCGTTCAGTGTCTGTCCTGTAAAAGTCAGATGATAGTGAAGTCTTCTCACACACGGGCTTTATCAGCTTTGCTCTCTTTACGGTCACGTGAGTCGCTGACTAGAACCCGAGTGCACATCACTGGACTCAGCCGCCTTCCATCTTCCGTCCCCCCTCTCTGTTACATGGACATAGAAATCCAATAAGACAGGAATGAATGAATAAACATTACTTTTTAATCAATAAAAATGCTTAACTAATTTGCAGAATAATCACATGGAATTGTATTAATTTTTATAATCATTTCTTTTCATTCGGAAAGCCCTGATCCTCTCTAGAAGGAAGCTGTCCTCAATTCGACTGGGCTTTGTTTTCAGTGATCTGTTTTTCTCCGTGTGTGGTTCTGTGTGCGGTTCTGTGAGTGTGTGATATGATGAGTTCTGGCGTGTGTGGGATAGTAAGGGTCTCAGGTAATGTCCCACCGAGTCACAGCACTGTGTGTGGGACACGGACAGTGTGGCAGTGCTAATGGACTGTAAAGGATTTCAGCTCAGAGGACACACTGTTCCAACCACACACACACACACACACACAAACACATCTTGTTCAGTACGGATGTGGTGTGATTTGGGGAATTATGAGCACAGAGGCGTGCGTGAAGATCATATCTCAGGGTCACTGTGACTGTCACCACACACAGACACACACACACACACACACAAGAGTAGGCTATAATTCTGCAATATAGCAAAAATACATTATCATTCTACTTCATCATGCAGTACACTCATCAGCCAAAACATTAAAACCACTGTGGTTTCACATATCAAAGGGAGGGACCGGTCAGTTCTTGAGGTTGCTGTGTTAGAGGCAGAAAAAATAGGCAAGCGTAAGATCTCAGGGACTTTGACAAGAGCCAAATAGTGATGGTCATAATGTTTTGGTCATCATCTCCAGAATTCATTCATTCATTCATTATCTGTAAGCGCTTATCCAGTTCAGGGTCGTGGTGAGTCCAGAGCCTACCTGGAATCATTGGACGCAAGGTGGGAATACACCCTGGAGGGGGCGCCAGTCCTTCACAGGGCAACACAGACACACATTCACACCTACGGACACTTTTGAGTCGCCAATCCACCTACCAACGTGTGTTTTTGGACTGTGGGAGGAAACCGGAGCACCCGGAGGAAACCCACGCGGACACAGGGAGAACACACCAACTCCTCACAGAGTCAGAGCGGGAGTTGAACCGACAACCTCCAGGCACCTGGAGCTGTGTGACTGCGACACTACCTGCTGCACCACCGTGCTACCCCTTATTAATATATACATTAAATATATTTAAATTGATCAAATTAATATTACTATAACATTTATTTTGTTGCAATAGTGTGTTCTTGAAATTACTAAATACTGTGATGTTAGGGCCATATCGCGACACTAACCTGCTGCACCATCGAATGTTAACATCCATCGGGTCTGATCCTGTAAAAGATCTCACATCTACTGTAGCACAAACAGCTGAGTAACTTCATGCTTTACTCTTAAGACTAGTGCTGCATAGCCACTCCCTCCCTGACTATTGTCCACCCTCAAAGTGCTAGACTGTGCTCATTAGGGTCCAAAATTGACCATGGAGCAGTGGAAGAAGGCGGCCTGGTCTGCTGAATCGCGTTTTCTTTTATGTCGTGTGGACGGCAGGTTGTGTATCTGCATCATAGAGGGGGTTTGATACTTTGGGCAATCTTCTATTGGGAAACCTTGGGTTCTGGCGTTCATGTGGATGTTACTTTGATGTGCATCACCTACTTAAACACTGTTGCAGAGCAAGTACACCCCTACATGGCAACAGCTCACTGCAAAATGACTTCACAAATGGCTTAACAAACATGACAAAGAGTTAAAGGCCTCTAAATTCTTCAGATCTCAATTCATTCAAACGTCTGCAGGATGTACTTGGAGAAACAAGTCGGATTCTAGTATGCTTCACCTCACAACTTGGCACCAGATACCACAGGACATACTCAGAGGGGTCTATGCCTCAGTGGGTCAGAGCTGTTTTGGAATGGAACATGGATCTACATCATGTTAGGTTTTAATGTTATGCCTCATCGGTTAAATGTATTTTGACCAGTTTAACCATGTTTTGGAGAAAGGCAGAAGGCTTGACTCCAGTGTTTGTCCATCAAAACCAACAGTCTGTCCCCTGTGTCTGGTTTGAATCTGCTTGACCTGGTAATTCTCACTCACTTGTAGCTGTTGTTTGCTGTAATTTTTTGACAGGCTTCTTTCTTGTAATAAACCTTGGCTGTTATTTTGTTGTTGCTAGGTTACAGATGAATAAGGCATGGGAATGCTAAATACCAAGCATGCATTCCCCAACTGATATTGGGAGACTCACAAAGCCTCTCAGCAAATCACCCAGTTGTGAAGTCGTGATTGGGGTAACGGTATAGAGCAGATCGAGGTTCCAGGCCGGGATTTTCAAAAGGCCGTCTGGTGTGACACTATAGCTGCAGCTGCTAATGCACCTGACTGGCCAGCCACTGGCCCTGGAAACTGGATCAAAGGTCTAGATATGAAGACCTCTGGTATGCAGGGGATGATGAGGGCCTTTATGTCAGAACAGAGAGGAAGCTTCATGCTTGGCTGAACTGAACGCTCGTGTGTTAAGGCTGATGTATGCTTACATGTTGTAGTGGCCTATGCTGTTTTGAGCCTTTATTCTTGTACGCTGGGACATCTGTGCCGCTCTGCAATTACAGCCAGGAAAGAAACAAATACACTTTTATCCCACCTGGGTCCACAATCCTCGTATTGAGTTTGTAGAGGTCACTTTATATGTCCCTCATGTTCTTGCAACTCGTCAAACATTCTATGACGTCCAAACTAATGTTTGAGGAAATCTCTCGCCATGTCGTGGTCTTTGTAGTGTGGCAAAGAGGAGTTCATAGCTCCAGACGTCCTTGGTTAATCCCTCCTCAGCTTGATCCGTTTTCGTTCAAAGGCTGACCCATCAAAGTTGTTGCAGTGTGCATCATGACAGGTAGTTACATTTCTGTGGTGGTGTGTAGCAGGCTATGAGGTACTGTATATAATCACATGGGCAGTTATGCATATTCTCACAGCAAATTTACTCGTGCTACTCTTCTCACAGCAAACAAACCACCCCCCCCCCTGCTTTTTGTGTTCATTCAGAAGCTCAGAGTGTAGCTTCTGTTTGAATTTTAACTTGTCTGTAATTTTTATTCACGGTTATTTAAATGACCAGAGAAGCTCATTTGTAACTCGCTGTTTTGTAGCACTTTTGGTTTGTGTTTACTTTCACGCAGTTAGCACTATCCTGAATTTGGAGTCTAACAGCAGAATTTGTCAGTGATATCCACCTATGGAGCAGGAATAGAGCAAAAACCTCACCTGTTTTCATGCTTTTCAGGACTCTGAGGTCTCTCGACCATTCAGATGCCTCCAGATGAACATCAACTTTAGGGTATAGACTCAACTTAGAAGCACAAATTAGCCTTTACACTCAGTTAAAAAAAATGTCAGGAAAAAGGGCCCTTTTTTAATTTGAATTCACCCGGCGCACAGGACATCACCTAAACATTTGATCAGCTTCCTTCAGCGTTTTTCTGCCTCTGAGGAACTGTTGCCTTAGAAACTCTTTGTTCAGGGCTCTTGTATAGCACCTTTACCTTTGTTCTTCTCAAGCTGGATTTAACGATTTAGCCTATTAGCTTATCAGGGTTGCTGAACTCTGGGGATGGTTCAGACTAAGGATTTTTAAAGATGCCAACAACCCCAACTAATATAGATAGAATACTGAAGGAAGAAAACTGTTCTGTAACAACTGTAGCCTGAAATATCACAGAACGGAGGCGGCTGTGACATATGTAATAACATCAGGAACGTGGCAGAATGCTAAAGGAAGCGATGCGCCTAGCTTTTATATTTATACTAGTTACATAGCTGTGTTATACACTGATCCATAACATTATGACCACCTCATTGTTTATACACTCACTGTCCAATCTCTCAGCTCCACTGACCATACAGGGGCACTTTGTAGTTTTAGAATGTCCATCTGTTGCTCTGCATTTTTTATTAGCCACACTTAACACTGGTCTTCAGTGGTCAAGTATGATTATGATTTTGGTGGTGGACAGTTGAGGATTCTGCACATGTTCAGGGATATAAATGAGCCTGTGTTGAAATATGAATGGATCAGACACAACAGTGTTTGCTGGAGTATTTTTCTTTCATTTTTTATCATTTTTATTTTTTAATAATTAATATTTTTGGAGCACTGTGTCCACTCACTCTCCACTCTAATAAACCCAACTGTCCTGTTTGTCCACCTTGATGTATATATGTATGTTATACAGATTTAGCAACATTAGCATCTTTTCTTTGGCTGTAAAATCTATTATAAACATCTTGGATTAAAGCTTATTAAAATATAACTATCAGCAAGCACTGAAGTTTTAGTACAAGAATCTGGCTCAGGAAAGGGAAAACAGTTGCCCTAATATCATGTTTTCAGATAACTGTTGGGTGTTGGCTTTTTCAGAGATGTTTTTACAGTGAGTGCTATTCTGAGCTTAGTTGGGAAGACAATAGAAAGGGTCACTCCTGTGCTTACAGGGACTAATTTAAGTGGGGCTCTGTTGAGCTGACCTATGCAACTTATGTTAGAAAACACAAAGTTATCAAAGTCAACGTTTTGCATGAGTACTTGCTTTTTGACTGTGTAAGCCATTTTTGCCTCTTTGCTTTTAAAGCAGCTTAATGCTATAAAGGTCCAGTGACCTTCTTTACCTGGTGATGCTATTGCATTAAAATCAGCAGTGCTCTGAATACACTAACATGGGGATTATTATCAGATATTCAGACACAAGCTAATATTGGATTGAAATGATCCTGTATGGTTCATATGCTGTGGCAAACAAGGCCATTTGCACAGAGCACGACTGCAGACTGTAGTTGCTGGAACCCTGTAATTGCAAGATTAGGGTCTTGCAGCAATGTAAATACATTTAGGACAGTGACTCTATAAGGAACGGCTTTAAACCAAAGATATATTGAGCAACTGCTGATTTAAAGCTTCTGTGTGTTTACTTGAGATAATATAAGATGAGAATTGATCTTGAAAGACATTGCAGTGGTGCAGTAGCAAACAGAAAAGGTTTAAAATATACACAGATCAACCATAATATTAATATTACTTTTGTGGCACCCACAAAACAGGTAGTTTTCTATAATATTTTTAATATAATAATATAAAATATATTTATATAATAATAATTATATATATAATATATATAATTTAAATATTATTTACATTTTAATAATAAATAAAAAAAACTTTTACACCCTGTTGATGAATGCTCAGGGCCCACACCTGACCAAATGATACTTGCTCCTGTGGTGGTTCTAATCAGGATAAATCAGTTACACAAGATGTAAAAATGAATGAATGGTTGAATGAGTGATTGAGAAAAAAATTGGAATATAACAAGAAAAAAAAAAGAAAGACTCACAAATACTGTAGATCTTCAGAGCTCCCTATGATACCTGAGAGTGATTCATTGCTCTTAGCGGCTTAAAACATGCTAAAAACAAGGTTGAAAATAGATTGGATTGGCAGCAAAGCAAAACCGAGCATCTATTTATCATTTTTTTGACTTCAAACCCAGCAAGAAAAGCAAGCCAGTGGATTTGACTGAGCTGTCAAAGATGCCAAAAATAATTTGTGAAATACCAAACCGATCTTTAAAATCTCTGAAATGTTCCGCTTGTGAATTTTGGTGGACTGTTTCTGCTGCAGCTTTGATCTAGAAGGACTCCGTAATGGTCTGTTCAAGAGTTTAACCTGTATGTTTTGCTTTTTTTCATGTAGTGAAAATAGCAGTAGCCCTATTTAGAGTGGAAATCAGACAGCCACATGCAAATGTGGTCAAAGAAAAATGGCAGTAATAGTTTTTCAGAAGTTTACTTTGGGAGTGGAAAAAAAAGTGCAGCCATTCCATTTTCTTCCAGCAGACAGATTGCCAGACACCACGGTCAGGCTAGAGAACATCCTCTCCAGAGGGCTCGTCCTCCTTGTTTCTCTGCCATGGAAACGGTGTCTCCACGAGGACATGTCTGGACTGTCACCATGGCTTAGATATTTTCGCCGTGTTAAAACTGCTGCTGTCAACCGAGGAGACGCTGGGTCACGTTGTTAACTTTGAAACTGACTTGGAAAACTTGCACATCTTCTGAAATCAAGGCTCAGTGGCGTGTTTGTTCCCCTTTTGCCACATTTACATTGCTGTGGAGTTTGATGGCAGGCAGGTACTGAGGATGGACGATTATTTCTTGTGTTTCCACTCATCTCAAAGGGATTGGGTAACCTCCATCACCATAGAGAACATAATAGTTGGGTGGCACGACTGGTAGGATTACGGCCATAGCTCCAGGGTCTGGATCCTAGTTTCAGTCTTGAGATAGTTTGGCATTGAGTGTTGCACTTCATTCATACATTTCTATAGAAGCTGTTGTGTCCTTAAGACAGTGGGATGCATTAATTATCATGGGTTCATAGAGTCGTGGCCGTAGTGTAGTTTAAACCGAAGTTCCCAAAGATTAAGCATCTTCTAAACCTCATTGTTTCTGCACTGAAAAGGTTTGACTATTTTATGAGGAGAAAAATATAGATCTTCAGCTCAAAACATTAATGTCGGAGGCCTGTTTGTATCCTGGAAGCTACTGTTTGTGTTTAAATGCAGACTAACTGTGATACATACAGACTCACCGGGGAGCGCCGGGCTCGGATCAAAAGATATTCTTGTCTTGGCAGTTTAGAGCATGTCTGAGACGCGGAAAGCATTCATCTCTAAGACGTTTAACTTCTATCGTGTCCAGGACATTTTTAGCATCCCTGCTGATGAGATTATGAAGCTAAATTAATATAACATATCGCCTTTATTTTTCTTCTTTTTCCATTTCTTGTTTTTTTGCCTTTCAAATTTTTTCTTCTAATAGTTCATACTGTTCTTTGGAGTCATGTTCTTTTTCTTTCTGGAGTTCTTCGTCGTCCTTCTAGTTTGTTCAACTTCCTCTCCTTGTTTGCTTGTTGTTTGCGCATTCTGGACAAGTTTAATTAGTTATTTCAAATAGTTTGTTTTGCTTTTTTTGAGTTATAGCTCCAATTACAGTAAATAGAAATGTGGCAATTTAAGGGTGTGTTTTAAATTGTAGTTTCTTTTAAAATGCATTAAAAACAAAATATAGAGGGAAACAAAGGAATTTGGGGACAAAACATAACCGATTTCGTAGGGCCCTGTGCCGGTGTGGTGCTGCCTAGTGATTCCAGTTAGGCTGTGGACCAACTGCCACCTTCATCAGGATGATGAATGATGAATCTTCACCTTCTTCCAGTAGCTCATCCACTTCCTCTTTTACTTCTTCTCTTTATTTTTAATTTTCTGCTTCTTGTTAATTCTTCATCCAATTTCCATCTGATTCCCTTTCTTCTTCTTTCTCGTCATCTTCCAAATTCTTCTGATATTTCCAGTTTGAAAAATAAGCTCAGCAGATCACACAGAGCCCATCGCCTGTAGATAGAGCCACTGTTGCATATCTGTCGCACCTCTGGAGAGACAGAGAGGATCAGAAATCACAGATTAAATTAAGTCTGTTCAACCAAATTATCTACATCATGGAAAATGTTCAGTGATCCTGAAATGGAAAAGTAGAGCTCCACTGACTCATATTTTTTACATGGTTTGAAGTTCCACATGCGCTCTGTGTAGATTTGGCTTATAAGAGTTTCATGTCCGTGTGGCCATGAACATAAGCATTCTCCAACACTCACTCGACTATAAATACCCCCAACTCCCCCTGCGAGTGTCTGCAAGCTAAGTGAGCTTCATCCAGCAGGAGCAGAGGTGATAATACCAGACTGTGAATTAGTCTGAGCATTGGATGGGACTGTGATAGAGAGCTGCAACACAAATTAGAGTCTTCCAGAGCAAGGTCATATTTATTATTTATGCAGGACTGGAGAAACAGGGCCACTGCGGCAGATATTCCACTTTCTCCCGGGGTGCGCTCGGACGCCACGACCTTCTGCAGGCCACTGTGTGTATACATATGGACGTGCGCTGTATATGTACAGGAATTCTGATGTGTGAATAAACATGGTACAGTGAAGTTTAAACCAGTCCTTCATCAGATACCACCACCGATGTAGATTTGGGAGCTGAAGCCAGTGGTTACAGATGTAGTTATTTCTGGCCAATTTATTTGCTTTACACCCATCAGAGCAATGGCATATTTCTGTAATCTGTCCACTGTCCAGTTTGTATTACATGTGATGTAATAAAATATTATGTTGTTATATCCAGTCATAAAAGACCAGTCTCTGCCATGCACCTAGGAAAACTGGAAACTGTTCAAATATGGCAGAGGAAAAACAAATAATTTGTGCTCTCCATATAATGATGATGGTGTTTGATGTAATGCGTTGTATTGGTGCACCCTTGTTGAGACAAGAGGGCCGTTATTGTGTTTCAGGTACTGCTGTGGATGCAAAACTCTAGGGTCCTGTGTTTAGTCTTCCTCTTGTGTTACTCTCCGTGCAGAGGTTGCTGTGTTTGCAGTGTCTGCATCAGTTTTCTCCGGGTGCTCCGGTCTCCTTTCACAGTCTAAAAACACATATTGGTGGGTGGGTTGACTGTGTGATATTGCCCAGAAGTGTGCGAGTGAACAGATGAGGGTGTGGTTCCCTGTGATGGACTTGCACCCTGCCTTGCGCCAAGTGATTCTAGGTAGGCTCTAGATCAGAATGAAGGGGTTACAGGAGATGAAGTGAATGAATGAATAACATCTTGGCAGTAGTTGCATGGCGTTATCTTTACACATTTTCATACATGGAAAGTTTTTCCACTACAGGGTACTGACTCTACTCAACTTGGCTTGACTCCCATATATTGCTTTTCCATTAATTTGTTACGTGGTACCTTGATACCTTGTACCTGCGTGCTTACGGTGGCATTAAGCAAGGTGAGTAGGGACTAAAACATGATGTGAACACCTTGCAGATGTGTCAATCATAACAAAATGCAGACATCCAGCACCAACTAGCAGTGTGTAAAATATACAAGCTGCAGTAGAGATCACATTTGATTTGATCAGATTCAGAATGGCAGCTTGTCGTATTACACAGTGGTCTTTTGACGAGGTTCGAATGAAGAGGGAGCTGTGGTTGTGTAAAATGTACCAAAAGTGTGTAGAGCCTAGTAGAGTTGAGTAGAGTAGGTACCATGCAGTGGAAAAGCACCATTGGATTCACAAGTTGTATTTGCTGTGGGAGCGTCGATGTGGAGACCTGCAGGATCATCATGGCATACATCATTGTGACATACTGGCAGACCTGAACAAAATTTGTAACCAGTGTGCATGGTACCAGGCCAGGTTTCGATCGATCTGCTCAGGCCAGAGTTAAGTCAAACATACTTAATGTCCCATACATCTTTTATGGTGCAGCAAAGCGTTAGAAGCAGTTCCAGTGCTTCCTGGAGTGTATATTGCTTGTCTGTTGTATTACAGCATTAGAGTAATGTAGAGTGCTACTGTTCTTAAGTAAATGATTCCTTTGAAATCAATTGAGAAACTGTCAACTCCCTCCACAAAATACACCTTATGTAATATACTGCAGCCTGTTGGAATTAAAGCATTTATCAAATGAGCATAAAGGAACAATATAGAACCCTATTGTTAAAAATCGTATTGCTTATAACAGCTATTGATTAACAGTTAGCCCACTAGCTCTCTCTTTCTCTAACTACCTCTCACTACCTCAGTCCTGCTTCCACCCAGACACTGCTGGAGCTCAGGGTAGAAGCCTCCCCTGCAGCGGTGAGGGACACACCAACACCGCTTTCTGTTTAAGGGAAATATCAGTGATCCTTCTGCCAAACGCCGCAGGGATCAGAGCTATTGATCACCCCCTGGCTCAGTCCTGCCTCTGCCTGAGCTGGCGAGGGTAGGGAGGGATGGAGGGAGTAGAGAGGCAGCAGGCTGCACCTTTGTTGTCAGGGCTTTGTTTCCTCAAGGTCGTCCAGATTGTGACTGAAGTGCTGGCGGCGGTAGAGACAGCAGTCCGAGCCTGAGCCTCGCTGACATGAAATACTAGCAGCATGACGATAAGGGAGGAAATGAAAAGGCCCGGCACTTATTTGGCCGCCGCATCTTTTTTACGGCCTTCTAAAATACCTTCCCTCCCCACAGATGGAGTGTTTAGATAAAGAGCGAGGAGGAATGTCTTGTGGCTGCAGAGTGCAAGGAGTTCTGTCTCCTTATGGCAATCCATACTTTGACTGAGGTGGAAGGCAGTGACACGGGATATGGTCCGACATTTGTTACAGATTGTGCTGAATATCTTAAAGAAGTATAAGGTCGTAAAAGCAAGGTTTGCCCTATAGGTGATCGGAGGGTCAACCAGCCAGGACAGCACCGATCTCGCCTCCAATTCAACCCAGCTATGAGAGTTAAGAGCCAGGACTAGCTTCATATCCAACATCATGTTTTTAAAAGCATTTAGCCAAGCCTCCAAGCACTACACTGATGTGTCCATGACATTGTTGCACCCGGTATCCAAGAATATGGAGGACTTTAAGTATTGACACTTTGTTAGAACTACACCCACTGCAGCCAATATGTGAGTTACATAAGCTGTCTTACTGACTGCAATATAAATATAATACACAGGTCCAGAATACCAACTGTGACTATCAACATGTAGCACACTCACACCATAATGCATGGATTGTTGTGAAGGTAATGTGATTATGTAAGTTTGGGTATCACACTCTGGGCTATGACCGTTTTAAGAAAGGTAGGTACGTCCACAGTTTCCTGTGTTGGCTATAGCTATGTAATGCTGAACTTCATGCTTAAAGCAAGCAATTTCCTCCCAATATTATGCCGTAACTGCACATGTATGAATGCCCACTGCTCTGTCATGCTTCACCAGGGTCTGGCAGTCTTGGGCATTTTCTCCATTATATTTGACAGTAATAAAAGTGGGTCACCTTCCATTTTCGTGTGGTACTTGCAGCAGGGATGGTTTACAGCTTGGCCACCAAATGACAGCAAAACTAATCTGGCCCTTCCCCATGGAGAAACCACAAAACTACTGTTTGCCTTTTAGGAAACCACATATCGTACCACAGAGAGCCCAAACCCAGTGCTTTTAAAAGCCAATAACTGCTTTAGACAAGCCCTAAAGCCAGAGAAAGCAGACTGCATCATAATGGAGAGGGAGTAGACGCATAAGCGTATCAGTATCCCTCATTCTCCCTTTATCCGGATTCTATTTTTAGGCTCCGCCCTACTGCCTGGCTTGCTTAAATTACCCATGGGGAATTTAGTCGAGTAAGAACAAGCAGTGGACAGGGATGATCACATTGTCTGTAACTGTGGTCTGTAGTTTAGTTTGTTTTAGATTGTTAGTCATGTGGCCACAACTAAACAAACAACAAAGGAGTATCAAAAGGCTTTCATTGGATGTTGAGCATCATGCACCAGTTCTAGCAACTCTGAACATCCTGAGACATACAGTATGTAGAAATAATTCTCTATAATAGTTCCAAAGAACATATGTATAATACAACTATAATTCACTAAACAATGTAAAGTGCATGGATTAATAACAAACTAGATCAACGCCAGTAGCCAAATGGACAAAATCTAAATAGCCAAGATTTCTACAGCTAGTTTGCTTGCAGTAAAAAGCCTAAATGTAGTCCACAGTGTTTGGAAACTGAAGCTACAACCTCTTCCTTTCCAAATGGTTGGCAGTGTGTTCTCAGGAGGTGAACCAATGTCTCTATGACTCTCTTCACCATTTATATTCCATTTCTCCATTACACCCACGTTCAGCTCATTCATCATTTGCAGACTTGCTAAACTGCCTCCATGGAGTGGCATTACCACGTGACCCCTGTGGGGTTAGTTGGTTTCCATAGGTGGGAGTAGTATAAACTCAATTTCAGGTGCAGGGGAGATGTTGTATATTTCTGTGAACTAATAAATGTCATGATTTTGAGGCCAAGATCTTAATCCAAATCAGAATTTTGGGAGAGAGCAGCCACTGAGCCGAGATGTTGTCATAGCTGAGGGGAAGAATCTGAACGGCAAGAGCAAGTGCGTAACTCAGCACGGCAATTAAAAAGCCATCTCGCCGCTCTAAAAATAATTACAAGCTGTAAAAAATCAGTTGGAGCTAATGCAGGATAGTCCACTAATCTTTGTAACAAGGTCCATAACAAAGCCCTAATGCATTCAGGGCTGTTGTTTTTAACACGAGTGTTAAAATTGGAGCTTGTAAGCAGCCCGTTGTTGCTATCTCATTACATGGAAAAACACAGGGCAGCCCATAACAAAAAGCCCGTCCTATCTTAGACTTGCACGCAGAATATTTGGTTGGACTTCTACTATTTTTGCCCAATTAGTGGAAGAGATGGAACAGCACTCGTTCACATCCTTGTTGATCATTAGTGAGGGGAGCGTTCTCTGGAGAACTCAGATGACTGAAACGCTACAAATCATGTACCAAACTATTACCAGCACAGCGGCTAGCATTAATCTCTTTAATTAGCGCTTAACCACTTAAGTTATGTGGTGCTACTTGGGAAGGTGGGCCATCCATTCTTTAAGGAAGCACGTGAAGGTTTATCTGAGGCACAGTCCCCTGTTAGAAGTTGAATGGTAATGACGGAGGTTATGCTCTACTGTTGTAAATAATTGAGCAGGGAGATGCTGTGATGATATAGAGTGTATATAGAAAAAGAGAGAGAAAGGAAGCCTTCTTTCCTTTGAGCCACTCCTTGGAAATTTACATTTGTGTCGTAAGGAATTGGTGTGTGGAATTCGTTACTTACTTTTAAGGGGCGGCATGGTTTTGGGGCTAAGGGTTCAATTCGTGCCTTGTGTGACTCTCTGTGACGAGTTTGATGTACTCTCCTTGTGTCTGCAAGGGATTTCTCAGAATTCTCCCCTTTCACGCTACAGTAAAAAAAAAAAAAGTGTGGGTAAGTGGCAGGGGTGGGCGATATGGCCCTAACATCACAGTATTTTAGGGTATTTGGACAATAACAATATTCTTTGCAATATGACAAAACACTAAAAAATACTTTATTAATTTCAAGAACCCACTATTGCAACAAAATAAATGTTATAGTAATATTAATTTGATCAATATAAATATATTCACACAGCTCCAGGGACCTGGAGGTTGTGGGTTCGATTCCCGCTCCGGGTGACTGTCTGTGAGGAGTTGGTGTGTTCTCCCTGTGTCCGTGTGGGTTTCCTCCGGGTGCTCCGGTTTCCTCCCACAGTCCAAAAACACACGTTGGTAGGTGGATTGGTGACTCCAAAATGTCCGTAGGTGTGTGTGTGAGTGAATGTGTGTGTGTTGCCCTGTAAAGGACTGGCGCCCCCTCCAGGGTGTATTCCCGCCTTGCGCCCAATGATTCCAGGTAGGCTCTGGACCCACCGTGACCCTGAATTGGATAAGCGCTTACAGATAATGAATGAATGAATATGTATTAATAGTATTCATTGGTTACAGTAAAAAATTGTAAATAAAACTGTAAATATTTGCTTATTTTGTAAACAACAGTAACATACCAAGATTCTGATTTTGTATAAAAAAGAATATCATATAATAGCATATAAAAATCTACCACACCACCAAGATGCAGAAAATGTAGTGTGTGCATATAAACAGCATACATAAACATGACAATATTTTTGCAAATGATACGATTCACAACATTAATAAGCTGCATGAAATTGTTCACAGGTGTCAATGTGGGAGTGACTGGGTGAGTGTGTGAACAACATATTTACAATGAAAATAACATTCTCCGCCTGTTTGCAAATGTAACTTGTGTTTAAAACAAGAAAATGAGAGGTTTTCCAGTGTCAAACTCTCTCTAAAAATGTGTCCACATATTTACATCTCAGTACTTTCACCCACAGGTTCAAAGCCATCTTCACCTCTCTACAAAACAAGAATAAGTTCAGCACTTTGAGTGAAAGAGCAGGTCTCCAAATCGAGTGCATAACTAAATACAAGCATTTAAAGACCTATTAGATGCTAATATCCTTCTTATTGGATTTAGATTGTCCGAGGTCTAAACTGTTCCGACTGAGCCATTAGGCTGATTACTCACAGAATATTAGCTTTAATATAGACATAATGAGTGATTATGCTGCTTTATTACTGATCTAGGTTTAAGATAACAACTTAAAAGATTAAGGTAAAAACTCCTCAAGGCCCCAAATCAAGACCTTCCAGCATTCTAACATCATCATCTCATTAGTGGAGGAAGTTCAGCATGCTTGGGGTTTCCGTGTTTAATCCGCTAAGCCATGGTCTTACTCTCCGCATAGGTATCTTCATGCAGTCATCATCTGTAACCACTTCATCCTGATCAGGGTCGTGAAGGCATTGTTTTTCAATCGTTGAACCATTTTTAAGACACATTCTGTAGACGACCTGAAATTGTATTTTCCCGTACCAGTCTAAGGTTCACCCCCAAACTAATGGGGCCAGGAAACAAAGTAGTAGCAAGCATGGAAAACTTTGGTGGCTTGACTCTGACGGTTCATTCCCATGGACAGTGTCTCAAGTGTCTCCAGACTTGAAGTCCTTCTTGCAAAAGAAGGAAAACCTGGTGGTCTACAGCAGTGGCGACTTTTTCATGGAGGACACCTGTCATGTATCCAGTCTCCATGAGTCAGATGGACCGAAGTGAGGCGGACACGCCGGCTGAGCAAAGTCCTGCTGCCACTGGGCCTCAAAGGGAATTCGCAATGAGCCCGGCTCAAATGCTTACATCACTGCCTGCCATCAGGGAGCCATCTGGGACTCTAGCTCCGAGGCTGAAATCTTAATGCTCAACTCTAAAACCTGTCCCACTTCCCCTTTCCTCCTCTCTGGTTTTGCAGTCTCCCAAACAGGCAACTATTTATACCAGTGTCCTGAGTAAACATGAGTTTCCAGCTGCTTCAGTGCAACTATCTAGTACAGTGGCTCTCAGTCCTGGTCCTGGTGGGGCATGCTGAAGTTTTCTACTCGCTCCATCACACCCACTTCAACTTCGGAAGGTGTTGCTCATTAGTTGCATCAGGTATGTTGGGAGCAGAGGAATCACTTTTTCAGGGCAGGGCAGAGGTCCACAAGGACCAGGATTGAGAAGCATTGATCTAGTTGCTTGTGCCTCTCTTGGTCTTCAAAACGAAGTGGTGTTGCTTTTGCATGAATTCTGTGGAAGGCTGGATGCATTAAATAGGCATATAGTGCTGCAGATTGGATGACTGCGTCTTTACCAGCTAACTACAGAGAGCTTGAGATGTTTTGAGATCAAATGCTGTAACCATGTAGTCAGTGATTCTAGCGTTTCTACTGCTTGTGTTTCTAATGTTTTTAGACTTCTAACTTCTAAGTCAAATGACTTACTTTTTCAGAACCATCCCAAACTGATAATCACTCATCCCTTACAGTTTTTTTTACATTATTGTTGTAGTTATTTGTGTATACTACCATGTCATCAGCTGTTTGGATTGTGTTATTTAAGTATTAATATCTTACTTATCTTATATATTTAACTAGTTAAGGACAAGTATTGGTAAGAGTATCACAGCTACACAATTATACAGGATTGTTCATTCTAAAAGTTGTTTTCACCAATTAATTTATACAGTACTTAAAGGTGGAGAACAAAGCATTTCATTGGAACATGTAAATATTTTTAGAAAAGGACACTGTCTGTGCTTCACATGTATACAGGAAAACTAGGCTTATTATAATATGCAGTACTGGTCTATAAAGCAGAATAAAGTCAAATGTCAGACTCCAGATACCTACAGTAAAAAACTATGTCCTGTGGATCAATGTTTTTATGGCTGCTGAGGGTTTTTCTGATAACTGTCTTTCAGTTTTTAACAACAGAAAATTGGCTTTTCTATCCTTAATAATGTTAATCATAACTGGTTGGGTATGTATTTGCAATTAAACCTCGGGTTCTACCATTAAATGTAATGTAGACACACAAGTGGAATGAGATGCCGTGGGGTCCTACAGTGACTTTGCTTTCTTGAAATATTACCACTTTAATCTGAGAATCATGTTTTGGGTCATTTGGCCCTAAGATGGCATTATGGTAATCAGTGAAGGTGTATCATTAAGCAGGTAGTCCATTGAGTGACGTGGCAGGTGATCCACCAACCACAGTAACACATTTTACATACACAGCACCATCATCCCGAAAGTGCCCTTGTCTTGGCCTGTGTCTTATCCCCTATTTTATCAGCCCCAGGACGATGGGACGATACTAGTCTGGAACTCAGGGAAATTATTGCTGTTGCTTGTTGCTAGAACCATGGTGTACCCCAACCATAACTCTAACCATGTTTGAGGTACATTATTGTCACTAAAGGTACAAACAATGCCAATATATATTTAAAGGTACATCACATTCTCTTCTCCAGAAGGAGAGGTAAATATTTGTAATCTTTCATCATAGAACTGTGTAAAATATAAGAACATAAGTCCTGGAGATGAAATGGGGCATAGGAAATCAACACAAGTTTAAAATCTACAATTATATTCTCTAATTAAAGGAACAGAGTATGTGTCTTTGAGGGAATCACCACAGTGACAATTTTGAGTGTAGTGTCATGTTGCCAGACTCTAGGGAGAGTCTGGTAACTTTTGCCACTTAATGTAGCCAACTTAACACACTGAAAATATCAGAATCTCCATCTACTTGTGGATGGAGCATCTGTGGCTGAGGCTACCAAGTGTGTACTACATTTCCCAACACCGTGGCATATTTGGCGAACCTTTTTATTTCTGCTTTTCGGACCTTCTACCCTTCTGTTTTCCTTCAGGTTAACAGTGCTTTTTGATCCACTCCCTGGTCTCCCTGCAGCTCAATCTCAGAGGCAGCGAGCTGATTGAACGCCTCGGCTCTTCCCACTGCTGGTCTGCGGAATTAGCTCGGTTCCATTGAATAATGAAGTGGAATGTGTACCCAGTGCTCTAATTAAAACCCATGGTCATTCATCTATCTAATTGCTACAACGCCTAGCAGGATAATTTCCTTCCCAATGTACCATTCCCCACCCTTCCGAGACCCCTCTCCCTTCCACGAGCTGCTTCCCAGGGACTTGGACGGCTGCCAAGTACATCCCAAAGACGAACCCATGCATCTCACCTGCAGCGTTTGGACCGCACACTCTGTGGAAGCCAAGTGTGTAGAAATCTGCAGACAGGTGCACAGGCGATGTTGCAGATGCATACATAAGGGACAAAAGAACGCACACCTACATCTGCGCCAAGCTCCCGCTCAATTCTGAGTTAAGTCACACTTAAATTGCTTGGAGACTCACTATGGATTTGTCCTCAAACAGCTTCCAAATCCATTCCACTCTGAGTTTAGGGATACATTAATGGGGAATAAAAAGAGTGGAGGGTTCATTTTGGACAGTCCCATTTACGCTGGGTTTTACTTTTCTTATCAGTAGCCAGACTGTCCACATGTAGCCTCTTGTGGTTTATAGATGTGCTGTGGGCTTATTTAGTTAGGTGGGGCTCAATACAGAGAACTGGTTTCATTGGTAAGTTCAGTCAGTGCCCAGTAATGTAATCATATTCCGATAAGTGATTGAAAACAGTTCTTCTTTTCTTCCTACACTTTCCTTTTTGTCGTCTTCTTTCCGTAGCTGCTTCATCCTCTTCAAGGTCATGGTGGGTTTACAGCAGTGGTCACCAACCTTATCACCTGACAGAGCAGTCACTGGCCAATCAGGATGTTCAAATACTAACTGATTGAAAGTGAAAAGTCTGCAGAGAAATTATTAAACGGAAATAGATTCAGGAAGTGTACTCCATTTCCCTCCATCCATTAAGTGGTTTTATTGCTTGATTTATTTGTCACTTTGTGGCTAAATGAGTTTGAATAGTGAGATTGTTGTGACAGGCGTGCCTTGCTTTGCCTTCGTAGCCTATTATTCTGCCCACGGCGCTCAGTGTCAAGCTCTGGTTATCATGGCCCTCGATCTGATAGGGGGATTACATTTCAATCAGGAATATGTTGGGATAGCATCAGCAAATTGTCTTCGCTTTAGCGCAGTCAGTGTTTCCTGCCACGGAGCGTTACGGATAGTTGTGCATTTTTGTGTGCACCTGTTTTTGTTTGTTTGTTTTGTTTTGTTTCAAACCCTTATTATAGTCCATACTGCAGTGATGTACACTTTTTTGTTGACTTCATAATGAATGGGCGGGGCTTACCTTCAATACAGTAAAGAAGTGGGTATATGTGAACTCATTGTGATGTCACAAAAACAGCAAATATAACGTTGTTTTCACATACCCTCCCCAATGGGGCCGCATTGACTGAGGTGGAGGAGGGTAATATATTTTAAAACTATAACAGTGTTTATACATTGACATTCTTCTTGAAACATGAGCCTTTTTTTATAGCTCTGTATATGGCAGGACTTGGCAGAAAAATAACCCTGCGTTGATAATCTGACAAAATTTCATTAGTGTTAGACACTGTATGAAACATCCTATATATTCATTTAATAACCACATCTAACCGAGACCCTTTATAGCTCCTTTATGAAATGTCAATGATGAGGCTTTTTTTTTTTTTTTTCTCATTACACTCCATCCACATCAGTCATCTTCTCCTTTATGCCTCGTCCCAGCGGAAGGCGTCCTCACAGGAAGGTGGGCTCCGATTCATTTGTTCGCAGAGTGCCAGGTTTAGCCGTTAACAGACCAGGGGTAGCTCTGAGAAAAGCAGCGGCGTGACATTAGCAGCTGTAATAAGATTCCAGCCCCACGCCGCAGAGCGCTCCACGGGAAACCTCCCGAAAATGCCTCAGAGGCCTCGTCAGACGCACTTAAAAAATAAAATGGAAGAAAGGAAAACGTTCAGTCGAGTGCTGGGGATGAGAAGATGAATGAGATGAAGATTTGGAATAAAAACCTTGCTCCTTATCCCAGAATTCCTAGTTTCTTTAAAGGGTGTGTATGCACAAAAATGGGTCTGAAACGTGCACACGCACCATCGCGCTGGCACAGGTTTTACGCCTTAAAAACCACAAGGAACATAAAAATAATAAGAAAAAAACTTTTAAATATTCTGAATATTAAAAAAAAAAACTATTAAAGTTACATTGCTTGCTGTATCTCATTCTACTTTATATATAAAATAGTATTCTAGCTTGTTTTATTTCACCCTGTACTTTACTCAGATTTTAGTCTATTTTTGTTTTATCTCACTGTAATAAATTAATTTGCTAAGTGCTTTTTAAACTTTGTTTTGCAAAGTGCCATATCAGTTCATTATTCGTTTATTCATTAGCTGTGGATCTGGAGCCTACCCAGAATCACTGGGCGTAAGGCAGGAATACACCCCGAAGAGCGTCACTCATTCACAGGGAGACACACACATTCAAACACACACACACACACACACACACACATACACATTCACTCCCACACACACACCTATGGACACTTTTGAGTTGCCAATCCACCCACCAATGTGTTTTTTTGGACTGTGGGAGAAAACCAGAGCAACTAGTCACCCAGAGCAGGATTGGAACCCACAACCTCCACAACCTGGGTGACTGCGACACTACCTGCTGCGCCCTATAAGTTAATTATTATCCATCCATCCATCCATTATCTGTAACCGCTTATCCAACTTAGGGTCGCGGGGGGTCCAGAGCCTACCTGGAATCATCGGGCGCAAGGCGGGAATACACCCTGGAGGGGACGCCAGTCCTTCACAGGGCAACACAGACACTCGCACATTCACTCACACACTCACACCTACGGACACTTACGAGTCGCCAATCCACCTGCAACGTGTGTTTTTGGACTGTGGGAGGAAACCGGAGCACCCGGAGGAAACCCACGCGGACACGGGGAGAACACACCAACTCCTCACAGACAGTCACCCGGAGCGGGAATCGAACCCCCAACCTCCAGGTTCCTGGAGCTGTGTGACTGCGACACTACCTGCTGCGCCACCGTAAAAATTATTATTATTATTATTATTATTATTACTACAACAACAAGAAATTACACTTCATAATAAAGAGACAGTCAATTGTTATGGGCTGGTAATAGTTGCAGATAATTACAAGCCTAAACAGCTGTAACCTGCACATAATCATGGGTCTATAGGCAAGAGGCTGATGCCCTGTGTCGTAATGTTTTTTTTTTTTTTGGTGCTGCTTAAACCTAGCTAACTAATAAATAAGGCGACAGCATGTTTTCAGAGATTGTGAAGAGTTTTTTTGCGAATGATGGAGGCGGAACATAAGGCTGGTTCACATACATACGTTTTGAAGAAGGTTGTGGGTTGTAAAGAGAAAACAGCGTTCAGGTGTGTGTGTGTACATGGTTTTATAAATCCGAATTTTTTTTGGTCGCATGTTATTTTCTGGCTTTGTTCGCATCCACAGTCTCACTCCAGAATCCACGCAGAGTTTTAAAAATGAGGCCTGAGGTCTGAGGAGAGGCCTTGTTCACCTGCTGGTTTCTGGGTGGAGCAATGGCCAGCGTGGGATCAGTAGAGAGTCGGCCAAATATTAAATTATTACAGCATTTTCCGTGTATGATGTTTGTCTTGCACATAATGTTTGTCTTGAGAGTATTTGGCTGGCACATCCTGGACAAATCAACAGGTTGTTGGTACATAGTTGGTTTTGCTATTACAAATTTAGAGCGGCAGTTTTAATAATTACCAAAATGCCATATTGCTATTGTTTTTGTTTTTTTTTTAACTAGAGTAATTTCCTTAAAGAAAAAAATGGGTAAGAAAAAAAATCCATATGGTGAAAAACAATTTTTTAACTAAAATTTTACAATTAATATTTTAATATATTGCACAACTTACATAAATAGGAATATATACATAAAAATATTTAAAAATATTACTAAAAGTCAGGATACGTAAATAAAAATTCTGTGTGTATGAGTTGTTTTAATGCATTTTTTGTCTCACCCACACCTCCCTGCAACTCATTCAGACTGCAGCAAATATTAATAACTGATAAATTAGAATATATAATTATTATTGGCTCTATTGGATTTACAGCTTAAATTTTGTGCCGTATTTTAGCATCCTATTTTTGTCTTGCGCAGGGCTTTGGGAACTAACACGGCAGTGTAGGTGGGATTTTCATTTTTCATATCACACAGATGGAGCCCCAGCGAGATTAGTGTACATTTTCCCATCCAGGCAGAAATGCCACTCCTGGAGGGAATTTCTCAAAGCAGGATTTCTCAGTTAGCCCAGCTGCAACCTGGGTAAAGAGGCAGCCAGGGTCTAATGCTTAGAGAAGAGGGCCACCAGTTCAATACCTTTGACTGGCAAAAAATTTGGGGGTGGGGTAGTGTAAAGAAGAGTGGTGTCTCACCCATCAGCATCCACAGCTGGGGTGCCCTCCCCAACTAAAGACAAATCATAACTCATTCTGATGCTAAGTGGTGTGCAGGTTCTGTCTGGAATGCAACATTTTTTTCAGCCTACTTTAAGTGATGGAAGCCTTGCCCACAACAAGTAACTAAGCAAAACAATGACAAAATGGTAGTCCATTTGCGCCACAGGAAGAGTGATGACATCACAATGTCAACCCAAATTTTCTCCTTGTCAGTCGGGTTGTGACTTTTCTTACATGTCACATTACAGAAAGACTGATTCGTTTTCGAGTTTTTCGGTTATCAGCTCCTATATGTGAGGTCCACTGCACATGCACAGGTTCCTGGAGGTTGTGGGTTCGAGCCCCGCTTCTGGTGAGTGTCAGTGGAGAGTTTGGTGTGTTCTCCCAGTTCTTCCGGGTGCTCCGGTTTCCTTCCACAGTCCAAAAACACAAGTGGAATAGCAACTCAAGTGTCCATAAGTATGTGAGTATGTGTCGCCCTGTGAAGGACTGGTGTGTTCCCTGAAATGTGTTACTGACATATACTTGTAAACACTCATTGGATACTAGAGGTTGAAGGTTCAGTAGTTATTTGCAAATGTAAAACAACCTCCACTGCCTCGCCATCACTGCACAGAGATTGTGTGATGATGATCATGAGGTTTCTCTGCAAGGAATCATTTCCCACACATAATCATTGGGCATGAGGCAGGAACATAATCTGTGCACAGTTTCATATAGCCAATCCACATACCCACAGTGCTTTTTTTGTGGAATTAGAGCAGCTGGAGGAAACACATGCAGACACTGAGAGAACACTTCAAACTACAAAAAGACTGTGGCCTGAGGTGGAGATTTGATCAAGGACCCTGGAGCTGAAGTGCCACAACATAAAAAACAGCAGTGGAATGTCCTCTCCTCCACAGTAAGCTAAGCTACAAGCCGTTAGTTTGTGCTAGTTTGATCGAGTTGGAGAAAAACCTCAAATTAAGGTGAAAACGTTGATAGATCTCATAAAACCTATGGCACAGAATCCAGAAACTAATGGACCAGAGCAAGAAGGATGACTGTAGTGAATACTGTTGTGACTTTCCACAACTGAAGGGCCTCTGTGGCTAAGTGTGCTGGAAGCTAGCGAGAACTGTTAGCAGCTTTTAAATGCTGAGTATCTCTTGACATGGGAACCTTCATCTCTTCAGCCCTCATGAATCATCCCCGCCTTCATTAGGTGTCACTTCTGGTGACCGTTTCAGCGCTACTTCTGTAACATCCAGAAAACCCAGGAAAGCCCATGAGAGAATTGTTGAGCATTAGCATACACCCCCAGCCTGATTGAAACTTTCGCAATCTCTCTGTCAAGGAAAGTGTCACACGGCAAAAGTTCCGAGCTGATGACCATAATGTCTTTTGAAGGCACTATCCATTTTATTCCTGTTTCCATTAAAGTGAGAAGCCTTACTTTAACCTCTTGATTGATTGCCCCATCCTGAGCCGCTGCCTCCACTCCATCAGCCAACATCGAGCGCCTCTCGACATTATTAATTTAGCCGGACATTTACGACAAGCTGAATACAGTAATAACAGGAGGATAAAGAGCTTTTGAAAATCATTATGCAATTACGTGGCGGTGGCTTTTGTGGCCTGTGTAGCTGCCATAAAGTCAGGGATATTTTGCGGGAGGCCGGCGGTTCATCTGAAAATTGGCTGTGAGGTAACTTAAGAACACTTCTCAAACGTCGGCGCTAATGGAGTAGTTCACTCACAACTGAAGTCTACACGAGACTTCAGTGTTGTCTGAAAAACAGTGTTTTTAGACACCATTTTCAGCATACAGAAAAAGTACTTAATTAAAGGAACAGTCTGGTCTGGAAATGCAAATCTATTTCTGGAAAATTTAAATGGGAAAAAAAGAGAATTCTCTTAAATAAACAAGTGAAGGGATAATGAAGGGCTAAAATAAACCTCCATTGAAGACTTAGTTCTTAGCAAAGGTGAACTGGATTATCTATCAATCGGTTGTATAGAGTTGACTATGGGGGGGGGGGGGTCGTATATGTGGATGTACCATTTAATGTGGACGTGTTTTTTGGATTTTAAAGCATCAAGGCACCACCTTTTCCTGGAAAGTCCATGGTTATTTCAGCAAAACACTGCCAGGTCTCTTTCTGCATGCGTTACAACAGCATGGCTTCATGGCGTTGTGATTGACTGACAGCTGATCATCTTCCATTAGTAAAACTGCAACAATCCTCAGTTCCAAATGGTTAAGAAATGTAATTAAAATGAAAGACAGGATATATATATATATATATATATATATATATATTATAGAATCAGGTTTGGCAGCCAACACGTTAGACATTTTAAATTTGTACGTTAAGGTTTTCAGTTGAAGGAACACTAGGTACATTTTAGGATTTTTTACTCCTCTGCTCCCCCTAGAGCCTGCATAGTGTAATTCACTTTTACAGCACAGTCCTGAAATCAAGGAAGGGGTTGTTTCCTTCCTGCCTCAATAATTACATAGTGCAGTTTCTGCATGTGTTGACCTCAGAGCAGCAATGCTCAGTTGTTTTACTGAGACCAACTAATTAAAGGACTGAAATCAGGTGTGCTCTGGCCTGAATCCAGTAACCACACTGGCCCTTTGCAGATAAGATTGCCCACCCCTGATCTATTCCCTAATGAAAGTCAGTGAAGAATCACAGTGATTGTGAAACTGTAATTTTAAGGTAAAAATACTACCTAGTGTTCCTTCAAATAAAGATTCAATGAACAATTTTATTCATGTACAACATAGTTGTTAGTGGTTTTAATCTTGTGGCTGATCAGCATATATATGTATGTACACATACTCTGTGTTGTTATGTTTTCTTATAAGCTAAAGAACGTTTTTAATAAGCTCTGCAGGAAAGAAAAGCTCAGTTAAAGAGGCTCTTTACTTCACTTGTTTGTTCCCCTCCCAGTCCGGCAGTGAGGAGCGAGTGCTCTAATAAATCACATAATGCTGCGGGAGAATGTGGAGCCAACACGGCAACATGGCGAGGAAATGTGATCATAAATTTCCTCTGTGAGCTCTGGAGGACAACGGGGAAAAAAACAAAAAACCTCCCTCCGCTGCAGGGGGCGCATGTTTACCCACAGTCCGCCGAGGCCCTGGAACAATCACCCGCTTCCACACGCCTTCAGGGGGCCACACTGCTACATTTATGCATGACTCCCGCCTCATTATTCACCCCCCAACCCCCCTTACCAGAGGGGCTCCTCCAACGGTACAGCAGCCATGACACCAGCATATGGCTGCAGGAGCATCTTTAGCATTCTATGTGCTAGTGGGCCAAAGGGGATGGAGCCTATCACAGAAACAGCTTCACAGTACCCTGAGAAGAATGGGAAGACCATCCCTTCATTCACAAAGACCCTGGCTGCAGGGAAGCGATTGGCCTCCTTCAGCTAGAAAAGTCTCCATTTCTGTCCTTTAAGCCGCCACCCCCGAGGATCCCTTACCACATTTGTATGGGAGAAAACACATAATTCCTTAATACGCACCCATTTTCTAGCCTCTTTTCATCCTTGTTTGTTTTTTGTTTTTTTGTATTACCGTGCCTTTAAGACAGCTTTATGCAAATTTCTGATTATAGGTTGTGACATCACAAAGACATTGACGGAAAATAAGGACTGGGTATTGTGAGGTTTAAATGTGGGTTAGTTAGTGGATGTTTGATCACTGTACCTCTGCTTAGTGACATCAGTACACAGTAAATTCACCAGTATTAAATCAACACCATTAGCGTTAAAATAACACTGTTAGTGCAATAATTTAACACTCTCAGGGTTAAGTTAACACTAATAGTGTTGATTTAACACTGGTGAATTTACTGTGTGGACGCTTGTTCATTGTACTTTGATCCAGTGACATCACAAGAGTGTGTGTGATCATTCTGTCTCCCTCTAATTACATCACGTGGAAATTTATGTGTTACATCTCATCCCAGCAACATCACAAATGGATGTTTGATCATTGAACCTTGCTCTAGTGACATCACAGTTAGATGAGTGATTATTGTACTTCACTATAGTGACATCACAATGGGGTTTGTTGTAATTAGCAATGCTGTTGTCAACCACTTGCTCAATAATTTGAGTGCAGCTCGTGTTTAAAAACTATATTAATATGTTTAAAGTCGTTATGATGCACCTCATTTTATAGAGATAGATAACACTGTAACACAGAAAGCTCTAGGGGCAGGTGTTAATAAGTTTAAAGGGGAATAAGACTTTGAATATTTATACCCCAAGATATTTATGTCTGATGGGAGTTAAATAGTCTTACATTCACTGGAACAACAGCATGTTTGGAGCACATTTCTAATACTTGTGTATCTCTCTGTAACACACTGATCCAGTTACTCATCTTATGTTTCAGGTGCTTTGCTGCAGTTGCGAAGTGCAATCTGTGCACAATAAACACTGACCCTAAGCAGTAAAACCATGTTGGAGGCACCAGCTCAATTCATAGCTCTTTGACTCAAAAACAAAATGGTCACAGTGGATATTACAGCAGATCTTTCAAACCTGAGATTATATCACTGGGATCTGTATGGCTTGGCTATCCGTTCACATTTTTCCACCAAGAAAAATGCTGCTGGAGTTCAGTCGACAGGTCATTACAGTAAACTAAAGCAACAAATGCAACTATTAAAACCCTGCAAATAAACTAGAAATACAGAATACATTTATAGTATAGCCTTTATAGTGAGCCCGCACTGCTATGGAAAAGGAAAAGCTAAAGGTCTCCCATGTAAGACTTGCTTCAATTCTTATATACATATGTTTTTTCAGTTTTTATGTTCTTCTTCCTATAGTCTGTTTTTGATAGCTCTGTGATTTTATGCACCAAAAAAAGGTCTTCATTATTTTGTATCTCCATATGGCACATGAGTCATTTTCTGCCATTTTCTTCTCCATCTTTATTTCCAAACTTTGACTCAGATGGACTGATTTTTGCTTCTGATTTTGAATTGTGCAGCATTTAAGGAGTACTATGGGTTGAAACACTGTTTATAACTTCAGCATGCATGCATGGGTGGGGCTGAACAGCTATAGCTATATAGGCTGAGTGGATGGATACACAGTGGAATGCAAAATTTTGGACAGTAAATATCGTATTAGACTAATTTCTGATGAAGCTAACGACAGTGGCCTCAGCTTCTGGCCACTGTCTGCAGCCACACTGCCCTGTGCCACTTTGTCGGAATGTGCTTAAGACTCAACTACAATTTAGGGTTTATTCTTTATTAAACTGTGGTCTCTGACTTTTGCACAGCAATGTATAATGATGGAAATGCTTTTTATTTTTTTAATAAAAGCCACAACACAGTTGCCCAAGCTGTTATCTAATGATTTCTGTCGACAAATGAAGTGCAAATGCTGACTTATAGTCTAGACTTTGCTGCACAGTGCAAGGTCTCGGGTTCTTTGAGGCTGTAGATGGAACAAGTAGAACCTGATGTGAGACATAAAATGTAAAGTAAGGGGCAAGCATTAGGATCAATGCTGCACCTCACTATACCACTCTGGACCTACAAGATCTGATCAAACGCTGCAGACATAGGCCTGTAAGGTTGCTGGAGCTCTTTTAGCACTTCCTATACATCAGTAAGATATTGTAGAGTTTGGTTTTCAGCGGAGTGCTAAAGGTTCTGCAAGGATGTCTGAAGTTAATATGTGTGCAAGGTTCCTGGAGGACACAAAGCTGTTGCCCCCACACTCTCATCTACAGATGCTTTAATGTGTTCTTGAGATTACTAGCTAGAGGGGCTAGACAGCGTAATGGAAACTCTGGGTAATATATGGAGATATCAGTGAGAAAGAGCTTCCCCTTTGTTAGCCACATTTTCTAAATGGCTCTCAGTGCAAAAGACCACCCAATAGGTGCTTATTTTCAAGGCATAACTGCCATTTTCTACCATTTCCAGACTTGTATTTTGAGGAGAATATGTGAGGAAAGGGTAAGACAAAGGAACACATGCCAAAATAAAATTAGATAATATCAACAGGGCATTAGTGAATGTGTCTGGAATTTCTTGGAAGTTGAGAAACAGAAAGTACAACCAACTTTGGAGCCACGGAAAGTATTCCGGCAGATTTCTTTGGTAAACTAAAGACTTCTTTGGGTTCCCAAATGAAGAACACTCATTCAGATACAGAGATTAAAAAGAATAAAAGACCATTTGTCATATTTACTGTTCTCTGTGGAGTTACTTTTGAGCTCATTGCACTGGGTTATGTGCTTAGCGCTGGTTCCAAGTCATTTCCAAAAGCAAGACCATCATAAATATCCGCTTTGTGAAGCTAATGACGCACTAATGAGCTCAACTTCTAACCACTGTTCGTACTTCCTGAGGCAGCGTTTCAGTGCTGAATGATGCCCTCGTAATTTAGACCCCGTCTCTTGATGCCTTGGTGACTGGCACACCTGCAGGTTGGACACCCTAATAATCATTGTTCATAACTGGTTGACAGCTTGTTCTTCTGCAGAGCTATAAACTTGTATAAATCTATTTTTTTTAACGCATTCGTTCCTAGATGAACACCTGTTTCTCATTGTCTTCATAAGATCGGTCTGATTTAGTGATGTCCCATCCAAAAACTTTTACGGTGGCCAGGAAAGCCCAAATGCACCGCAAATTAAAATGAGCTGCAAAAGCACAGAACACATCCATCAAAATGACGACACCTGAGCTTCATTTAAAACAAGCGATGCAGGTTCAGAAAACAAGTTTGTGTGATTTATTCAAAATAAAAGTATTTCAGTAACAAAACCACAATAAACCAACATAATTCCATATTAAAATAGTAATATGGAGCTGAATAACTGCCATAGGAATTTGTATGTTAATTATGAATAATTACATTAAATAATTACATTTAATTATCCATATTAAGGAAAACTAGATGAGAAAGAATACTATATCTTTGAGACGTCCAGAAACAAATAAATACTAAACAGTGTGAAAGACCCATGTATTTTTTATTTGAAAATGACAGGAAAATGCTCACCATCGACATCCAAAGAATCGTTTTTAGAGAGTCACTCATATCAACTATTAGCCAATGATTCACACAGTTGGATTCAATCTTGGTCAGTGATGCTCTTTGTGCTTTAAAATGTAATGTTAAATAAATGCATAAAGTATTTGAATAAAGTTGTTATATTCCTTCCATAATTCTATATGCTAATGTTTTTGTCTGTAGCATAACGTTTAAGCTATAATTTATGTAAGTCTGTAATAAAACACATACTAAAATAGTAAAACCTATAAAATACATGATTAATATTAGGCTGTTTTTTTTTTTATTGACTAAAACTAGCAATAATTAAATTAGTAAAGTAAGGTTAAAACATACACGTTATAGTTCAAAGACTAAAACTAACTCTAAATCTGCTGCCAACATTAGCATTGCCTCCTGTTTTACACTGCAGGTCTCCGCATTGTTTAACCCCGGACCTGGCAGGTCTGCTGTTGCTAACCCACCATATGTTGCATGCATTACAATGTAATGACTGCGAATACAAGCTGCACTTATCACCAAGCTAGCGTGCTATTCTTCAGGTGTGGACACGTGTAGTAGCATAGCCGGGCCAGCGGTGGAGGCACTGCAGGTTAATTGTACAGCCCCCCGCTTGTTTACTCTTTACAGTGATTTCTGCCTGTCTAAACAGTTTGAATAGAGGCGAGGCCGGGAAGTGTTAACACGCTCGGAATGAATATTACAAAACCCAGAGGACTTTCTTCCTCCCTCTTTTCTCCGGCTCGGATGGAATGCCTGTTGTGGGATTGCATGGCCTCCTGTCTCTCTAAATATTGCTGTGCACCCTGCCAATGGCATGTTAACCTCTATTAAATCCAAAGTGCTGATGCTAGGGAAGTTCCTAGTCCAGAAGGCACATTGACTACAGCGGGTTTTTCGCTTCTCTTTTCTCAGGACCTGGTGTAACAGTGTCTATCTCTTTTTTCCCCTCCTCCTCTTTCACTCTGTGTGGATATTTCAGCATGATTTTTTCCATTCCTTGAGACCCAGTCCCAGAATAAAATGAACCCAGAGTTGACATTCAGTACCTGAATCTGCACTGACAGCAAACAAGGCCCTTTTCAAATTCTGATTCAAACTCACATTTTCGTCTTCCTCCCTCCCTCTCTCTTTCTCTCTCTCTCTCTCTCTCTCTCTCTCTCTCTCTCTCTCTCTCTCTCTCTGTGTCATAATTCACTCTTTTTCTCTTCTGACAGATTCTAGAGACACATTAGCATATTTATTAAGTGACGTAAACACAGCGTCACTACTGATGAATTTAGAAAGTTTTTCTTAGTACTGAAATATGTATTAAATATCATATAAATTCTCACTCTTACTCTTCCTCCTCTCTCTTTTACTCACACACACACACACACACACACACACATTCACTTTGAAACTCGTTCACATTGTGAGTGGACATATTGGACACTGACAAAATCACATGTCATTCTCAAGCAAATTATTCAGTAAAATCAAATTGATTGGTGGTTGTCACTATTTAATCTTCAAGAAAGAATGCTTTAAAAATTAATAGAACCACTTACATTTGTAAATAAGTGTACACTACCAATATAAATTAGATTTCAAACTGTTCATCTTACTTTGAGATATATATATATATATATATATATATATATATATATATATATATATATTGCAGCAAACTTTGTTATATATTTATTTATTTATTTATTTATCCATTAACAGCACAAATGTCAAAGTAATGCATGTCATTTTAGGGACATATAATATTTTATAAATATAGTTATCTGGATAGTAATTCTCTCAAAGAAAAATGAAATTGATTGAGGCTTGTAATGTGAACATAGTCAAAGAATATAATTAGGAAAAAGAAAGTGTGCGTGTGTGTGTGTGCGTGTATGTGTGTGTGCGTTTGACACAGCCGCTGTGCATAAAAAAAACAAAACACTTTGCTTCCATTCTTTCATTTCAAAATGAATTGGACAGAGTGGACGGACCTTGCTGCATGAGACTAATATGGAAAATGTCGGTCACATTATAAACGTAGTGTGAACAGCTGAATGGAAAAATCACATTTGGGCCACTCTTCCCTGCAGTGTTAACATAGCTAACTAATTAAACCTGAGTAACTTTTAGTCTTACGTAAAATAAACATTAATATACTCATTTTTCAGCGTAGTATATTAGCTTCAAGCTAATGCTGCTAAAGTCAGTTGAATGGCTTGAAGTTGAGCATGTTGTACAATGTTGAGTTCAGCTTCACCTATAGAACTCCTTATTCTCGAGGGTCGAGGGAACCTGCTGTCATTCTGGAATCCCCTTATCTTTGACAAGCATGTGTGGTGGCAACAGAAACTCATAAATCAGAGGCTAGATGCAGACGATAAGAAATAAGCACCCGTGTTTTCTCCCTCTGCCTCTCCGGAATGAGCCCCTGCTGCTATTCATGTGACCGGAGTGTTGGATTTCGCTCCATTGTGGTGGGATTTAAAATATTCATGACTCATAAACAAGCTCCTCTGGCTTCTGCGGGTGAGTGGGAGAGAGACACAGCGACAGAGATGTGACAAAAGGCTTGGCAGGCTATTGTAAAGAGAGGAAATAGGGCCTTTGTCGGAAGTTACTTAACTGAGTAAGCTTTCCCTGCAAGTGAACAGATGAAGATCCATGTGAAGTGTTTGGGATTCATGGGACAGTACAAGTTCTTTCGGCAGCAAGCACATAATCTATTTTTGATAAGACGACTGTTGGTGAGTTAAGGCAGGAAGCATCTGATTCATGCCAAACACAAGCGTGAGTTCTTCCAGGACCTCCTGCATTTGTGACTAAAGTCATCTCTCACTGAAATGTTTCTTATGCTTTGATATCAGAGTGAACTCAGGTTTGGTCAGACAGGGCCTGTGAGCCTGTGTGAAGTCTATGCCATGCCAGTGTGTGAAGGTCTGAAGTCTCTGAGGCAAGACTCTGATTGTTGCTGGGATGTGAGTCTTATGGTGCTTTTCCACTGCATTGTCCCTGCTCTACTCTACTAGGCTTTTTTCCTTTCAATCAGATAAATGTAGTACTTGGAACCGGGTGCTTATTTGTGCTCCCTGCTTGCTCGTGGTTGCAGGTGAGTCAAGTAGGGACAAAATGTGACTTGCAGAGCACTGATTGGCCAAACAGACCTGTCAATCGTGATGAAATGCAGATGTCCATCACAAGCTAGCGTTTTGTGAAATGTCCAAGTTACAGCAATTCATAAAATTACACGTTAAAATGATATCTTTTAAGGACGTTCAAACATTCCTTGGATCAGGCAGATGAAAGCCTCCAGTAGGGGCCAGACGGTGCAACAAGGATCGAAAACTTTACTGACCTGTCTGTACTGGTGCGTGGCAAAGCTGCATTCAGTCCCAAAAACATAACAAAATATACAAATAGTAAAACGATGCTTATCATTAAGGCTGCTTTGGTTAGTGAAGCCCACTTCTTGTTATTGACGTTGTTTTGCAACATCATAGGCTACCTTTTGGGGGAGCCGTTAAGGTGGAAAACAACTGGCACTATGGACCAAACAGCGAGCAGAGCTAAGTAGAGTTGAGTAGAGTAAGTGCCATGTAGTGAAACTGCAGCATCATTTGAGTTTCAAGACTCTGAGATGAAGTGTGAACCAAGTCCTGTGTCCCAGTGTTTGAGATGCACGTATGACACAAGTCTGGAATCTCGGGTTTCTGGGGTCTTTAGCCAGAGTTCAGTCTCAAAATTCTAGGGTGCAAGTTGGATTTGAGCCTTGTGTCTCTTGTCATGAAACTCAATAAAAACTCTAGTACTCCAGTAATGGCTATTTAGGACTCCCTAAAGAAATCCCTAAAGAGTCATACAATGTAATGTTTGAAATGGAGAGTGTAATGTATTTATTATTTACAGTGACATATTATTCCCCTTTTCTACTAGTTAACACAAATCTGGGGTCTGTGCCATGCTTTGGTCAAAATGCAATTAGGGTCAAACCCTACAGCAGTGTTCTCCCACTATCAGTCCGGCTGTTCAGAGCGACTGGCTTCAGCCCGTGTTTCTTTAAATGCGTATGAGCCACAGCACAGTTTAGCGCGAGAGCCCAGGCATGAGGAATGAGGAGCCAAAGCTCTAGATTTGAGCTATTTTTGCCTCTCCATTCTCGTTTTCGCTTTATCACTACAATTGCTAGTCAAATTACTGATTTAAGCCTGGGCGCCATGGTGGAGCAGGTGGTAGTGTCGCAGTCACACAGCTCCAGGGACCTGGAGGTTGTGGGTTCGAGTCCTGCTCCGGGTGACTGTCTGTGAGGAGTGTGGTGTGTTCTCCCTGTGTCTGCGTGGGTTTCCTCTGGGTGCTCCTGTTTCCTCCCACTGTCCAAAGACACACGTTGATAGGTGGATTGGTGACTCAAAAGTGTCCATAGGTGTGAGGGAATGTCTGTGTTGCCCTGTGAAGGACTGGCACCCCCTCCAGGGTGTAATCCTGCCTTGCGCCCAATGATTCCAGGTAGGCTCTGGACCCACCACGACCCTGAACTGGATAAGCGCTTACAGATAATGAATGAATTAATTAATATAAGCCTTAAACTGTCCTTTTCTCAGGCTGAGACAACATGGGGACCTGCGAGTGGTATCAAGAGTCTCATGTCCATATCTGTGATGTAAGTAATCGTTAAATAGATTGTGTCTTAAATTAGAAGCTAAATATGTAGACAGAAGTAACTGAAGGGAAATTTGGATTGACAACGTGTTATTTATTTGTGGTTAGTGTCTACGTTTTCTCTCAGTGGCTAAATTGGTGTAACCAGTGAAACATGAAAAACCCTTTGCCTCCTGGAAATTTCAAGTGGGATTCTTTGTAATCTAAGGAACAGTGCCACCAGTATTAACAATAGCATGGAAACACTTCAGAAGCTTTGATGTGAGTTGCCAGGAGGCATTGGCCAAGTGCCTCGCATCCATAAGATTTCATAACATAGACTCAATATGACTAAGAGCTGAACAGAGATGTGCTAACCACAGTAACAGTGTTAAAGAACATGGAGGCTCTGGTGTGCTTGGAGGAGATTTTCTATCGTAATGCATTAAAACAGCACTATTTGGAGGATGCTACCATCATCCCCTGTTAAGTCTAAAAGGCAACAATCTGATAGGCAACCAGGCATTTCCTATGAGAGCAGACGATGTGTAGCCCTCATCTGGCAACACTGCGACAAGCAACAAATCCATGCAAACGAGTTATGACACAGATATACAGCAACAGGAAATGATTGGGTCTATAAATCCCTTTGACCAATCATAGAGAAGCACTGTCCGAAGCCTGAGGCCACCACACTCCTGGACACACCAAACTTGAGACACAAGTGACTTGTCGCATTCAGTTGTGAACTTGAGTTAAGTGTGATGTTTTAAAAAACTGCATTGTTACTGGCACTGACCTGAGGCCGAATTCACAAAAGCTTTCCAAAGAATGCATTTTACGAAGGATCTTTAGGTAAACACTCTGAAGTTCATAAGAATCTTCTTAAATGTAGTACTCAAATTTTCTTACGATAGTCTTTCTCAAGACACACTGCAACACTTTAGTGTTAAATTGGACATTATTGATAGTATTTCTGATCTTTAAATTGATCATTTTGGAGGTTTACCACACGTCATATATACCGCTCTCATTTTTAAATACAGCAGTATACAGTATTACCGTCAAACCCTACATTTTTCAGAAAACAGATTCTGAGCAAGCACCTTCCATAAGGTCATGTAAAAGCTCGCTTTAACTTTTGTGCCTCTCCAAATTTGGGCAGTGGTGTTTGGATTCTTTGCAGTTTCCCTGGGAACTGAGTGGTGTGGCTTTGATTATGTGCATGCATCAAATTCAGAGGCAGATGGATGCAAATTCCACCTTTTCACGGCTGTGTGGCTGTTCGATTCACTGCTGGACCCATATTCACTTGTGTTTGAAGAACTATTTTAATACTCTCTCCTGGAAGCTATGGCTACTTGAAATCACTTTGGTTTACTCTGAGACTGGGAACGAGGGTGGAAAGGTGTCGCCCTGAGTGTTTCTGCTTGTGGAAGGGTGGAAATGCAAAGAACATTAGCAAGAAATGAAGAAGGTATGTGGCTCATAAGGCATTCATAACCCTCACAGACCTTCTGGCGCAAAATGCAAATTGTTTAAAGCACTATGTTTTGATGTCTATGTCTGAAAAATGTCATAGCAGTCCACGTTCTAAAACAATCCAGCGGACCACTGTCTAGATATGGCATGGTTTGTGGTGGAGATGGATTGTTCTGCATTTGACAGAATGCCAAAATCAAATGTCTCCCTTCTGTTGACCCCCATGCTCAGTCTATTGAAGTAAATTTGGTAGTCTTCCAATGTGTAATTTTATACCCCATTTTGTTTATCTGTATTTTCACCCAGTAAATAATTACCCATTAGCAATTTAGCTAAACTCCCCTGTCGCACACAATGCCACTGACTCTAGAAGAGTGAATAACTGCATGGCTTCCTCTGAGATGTGGGTTGTCAACCACCTTCTGTTGCTAAAGCTACATCTCCGACAGTTCAACACACCAGAGGAGAGTGCTGCAAGCCCAGGTCTGTCACATCAGCTGACAGCAGCCCTCATGGGCTGGTACCATGCTGTGTGATAAGGGGAGGGTGGGACCTTTCAGACTCACCCCAGAGTGATGCCAAAATTGCTCCCTCTGGATTCTCAGCATCTCACTGATCTGATGGCTGAGGCAACACCAGGGCCAACACTTCCAGTGTTGCAGTTTACAGTGAATTCTGATAGCCTTATTTTTATTTCCTTTAGTCAGAAGAGTCAAGTAATGTAATGCTTGCCACTTTTAATTCTGATTCATGTTAAAGCTATTTTTAAAATGTATTTATTTGTATTATTATTATTATAGGGTGGCACACCAGGTCACACAGCTCCAGGGACATGGAGGTTGTGGCTTCAAGTCCCGCTCCGGGTGACTGTCTATGAGGAGTTGTGGTGTGTTCTCCCTGTGTCCGCGTGGGTTTCCTCCGGGTGCTCCGGTTTCCTCCCACAGTACAAAAACACATGTTGGTAGGTGGATTTGCAACTTAGAAAGTGTCCATAGGTGTGAGTGAATGTGTGAGTGTGTCGCCCTGTGAAGGACTGGCGCCCCCTACAGGGTGTGATCCCGCCTTGTGCCCAGTGATTCAAGGTAGGCTCTGGACCCACCACAACCCACAACTGGGTAAGTGGTTACAGAGAATGAATGAATGAATGAATTATTCAAGCTATTACATTTTTAGGTAATTTTTTGTTGAATAAAATGACATAAAAACACACTCGTACACCTAATGTTATTATACTTCTATCACTGTATCGATGGCATCAACTGGTCTTAAAATGTCAGTAACATTGTTTATCGCAATTATTTCTGAGACGATATATCAAACAATGGCTATAGTGTTAGGCCTACTCCTTACGTCAAGTGCAGGCCTTTGCGAATTTACACATCTGTGCTAAAAGTTTCTTTAGAGAACTAGATGTGGTTGTTCTGTGGCATGACTCCAAAGAGCTGTGTGAGAGCCACGTGACGAGAAGAGCATTTGTTTGTGTGAGACAACATGTCAAAGTGGCAGTTTCTCAGAGTACAGTGCTGTGCAGCAAAGTCAGAAAAGATCAGCTTTATCGTTACCATAGAAACCATCTTTGTTCATAGCCTTAAGCCACGTCGAGCATCGCATCCGAAATGCATGTTTGGTTTAAAATGACACATTCACAGCAGACACATGGGACATGAACCAACACCCCCCAGCTCAAGGGAGTTGTGGACCAGAGGCTTGAGGATGGATGGAAAATTTGTGGGCAATTCCTGTTGAGCCCTTGGTGGCCGGTTTTTCCTGGAAATTTATCAGCCAGCGCTGGAGCGCGCCACCTCCCACAGAGAGCCTGATGATGAGCCTGATACCCAACGGGTGTTTGCCGAAGCCCACCTTTGGTGGTCTGCTTTTTCCTATAAAAGCCTAAAGCGAGCGCGGCTTCTGAGGCCTGTATGAGGGATTAGGACATGCAGAGTCGACCGGACACTCCGGAGGAGGTCAGCTTATGCAGCAGCTGGAGCTTCTCTGTGGAGCCCAACAATCGGTAATTGAATCACCTCTGCGTGTTTGAGTTTGAGAGCAAGTAACAAACAGACGTGAGTCCAAAAGTCATCAATCTCAGACTCTGGTGCCAGATTGAGATGGTAAGTGAATCAATACCGCATTTCTATGGTGTGATGAGCCAGTAACCTGTCCGAGGGAAATTTGATTGTTGGGGGGAGGGCCGTCATTGTGCCGAGACTGTCTGTCCAAGCAGGATTTGAGGGGCCGTTCATCCCTGGCCTGGCCAAAAATACCCATTGTGCCGAGCATGACTCTCACCCCTGGGATTTTGATAATCCCTCCATCCTTCAGCGCCGTCACTGAAAGCGCCTCGAGCAACACCACAACCCACAGCCGAGAATCCCTGACGATGGAGTTAAATTCTGTCCAACATGTGTCAGATATCATTTCCCTGATCGCAGCTGACATGAAGAATGTGGCTGAATGCTTCTGTGGTCAAATCTGATGTGAAATGGAGGAGACCTGCATGACTGTCAAAGATAAAACCCTTGAAAACATTTTGGAGGAGACCATGGTTTCGTCTTCTGAAAATAGAGGGATTTATATTATTATTTGTTCTTAATGGAATGAATCAGAAATGATAGTCGACTAGCCATGCTTCGATTAACCGTGACAGCGCTATATGGATGTTTACATTGGTGCATAAAACAACTACCTGACTGAAAAGTAATCGATTAGTTCTCCTGTTCTGATTAATCATGACAGCCCCATATGGATTTATACAAAGATATATAAAACATACCTACAGTTATTGTAATTCTTCACTGATGAATCGCTAATTAATATATGTACGCATTTAAAGAAGGACAAAACATGTCTACTCGAGTGAACAGTGATCGATTAGTCATCCTTTACTGATTAATTGTGACTTATACTGATGTATACCAAGGCATTCATTCATTCATTATCTGTAAGCGCTTATCCAATTCAGACACAGGGAGAACACACCACACTGCTCACAGACAGTCACCCGGAGGAAACCCACGCAGACACAGGGAGAACACACCACACTCCTCACAGAGAGTCACCCGGAGGAAACCCACGCGGACACAGGGAAAACACACCACACTCCTCACAGACAGTCACCCGGAGGAATCCCACGCAGACACAGGGAGAACACACCACACTCCTCACAGACAGTCACCCGGAGGAAACCCACACAGACACAGGGAGAACACACCAACTCCTCACAGACAGTCACCCGGAGGAAACCCACACAGACACAGGGAGAACACACCACACTCCTCACAGACAGTCACCCGGAGGAAACCCACACAGACACAGGGAGAACACACCACACTCCTCACAGACAGTCACCCGGAGGAAACCCACACAGACACAGGGAGAACACACCAACTCCTCACAAACAGTCACCCGGAGAAAACCCACACAGACACGGGGAGAACACACCAACTCCTCACAGACAGTCACCCGGAGGAATCCCATGTGGACACGGGGAGAACACACCACACTCCTCACAGACGGTTAATCAGAGCGGGAATCGAACCCACAACCTCCAGGCCCCTGGAGCTGTGTGACTGCGACACTACCTGCTGCGCTTTGTTTGAGCAGTAATGAATTAATCATTCTTCATGGATTAATCACAACAGATACATTGCTGTATGCGAATATCTCTCACTGCAGAGCGTGAGCATTCTCGAAGGACAGCAGCAGTATGATTTTTCAGAACCCATTTCAGAATTTCACAATCCACCTGTGAGATGTACTAAATAAATGGGTCAAGATGAATGCCTTTGGGAAGGAGCTGAATCAGATCTGCGGAGAAATTGATTATATTTATAGCTGCAGATCCATCAGAGATAGTCATGCTCATACTCCTATGTTTTAATCGTATTTCCTCACTCTTGCTATTCATTTTTTATTTTTTATTTAAATATTCTATTGGAAGCATTTGTTAGGACAAGCACATCCCTCCACTTCTCTACTCAGGCTTTCCTCAGAGACGAGTGTGATCCAGTATCTGCAAATGTAGTTAAATGAATATTTTCTGGTGGGGCGGCTGGTGTTAAAGAGCGAGATGTAGCTCATTGTTATGAAAGAGAGCCCAGAACCTGGCTTCATAATTACATTTATAGGAAAAGGCATCCAAACATGGAGGGCGGCCAGCAAGCTATTAATCTGCAATGCTTGAGTGGACAAGTGTACAAGCTCGCGGAAGGCAAGGAAACATCGGGACACGAATAAAAATGGCCTGTCCAAGAGGTTTTGACAGGGTTGGGAGGTTACCAACGCAAGCATTAAACATGATCAAACACTTCCTCCACAATGGCTTTGTGAGATCGGACATGTCCAGGGTTGATGAGACCCAGCTGCTCATGACTGGTTAAGATTTACATATCAAAAATATATCGTTCTGAAGTTGGGTTTGAATTTCTCTGCACTTACATTCATTCATTCATTCATCAAGATGCTACTAAGCTTGGTGGACAATGGCAACCCATGCTTGCTCTGAGACATGGAGAAGGCCTGGTAATTCCACGTCACTGGGACTAAGCACATCCAGAGAAGGAGAATTTAACTGCCTGGTTCTGCTACATCAGCTAAGAGATGCATAGCATAGCACCATGCTGAGAGATGAGGCAAGGGAGGAGAACCATCAGATTTGATAAATTAGCCCCCTTGATTAAGTAAATAAGCCTATTAAATATCATTAAATAGACCTAGGCACAAAATTAAACACACATGCACACAAATATGCATATATGATAGAACATGGCCTCTTTTTAAAGCTTCTCTTCTGTGCCATTAGTAATCTTCATCTGCGTTTTGCTATTCCCCGGTGCCTCCCCCCATGCTCCCACAGGCTAATTGATTTTTATATGAGCATTAATTTGATTAGCTTTGCTGTTAGCCTTTGGAATGATGTTACGCTCAAACCCTCATTTGCAAGACTTCACGGTGACTTGGACGCTCCAAGCCAGAGCCTTAAAGGCTTTCCTCGACAAATCTACGCAATCTACTGAATTAATTTGCGCTCTCTGAGGCTCAGATAATGTGTTTTTTCTGCTGATTGTCCTCAAACCCAGTTTCAGTGTGACGTGTGATAATACACAATACACAGATGGTTATCTAAAGCCAAACTAAGCATCAATGGAACTCAATGGAACCCCCTTGATCTATCTTTGTGTCAGATTAAAGGGGAAGTGTATGAGTGTAGTGAAAAACAATTCTCCATTGGTTTGTTTACATTTAGAAGCGCCACATTTATTAAGGTGGAACTGCATGTTCGAGGAAAGTTCGTGGCTGAAGTTGAACTTGTCTATAAGATATTATTCACTGTGTGAATTGCCACAGAAATTAATTTGTGAGTTGAGTTGGTCTATGTTTACTTTCACGCACTTCACAGCCATCTCCTGTAATTGAAGACATTTCCACCTTAAGTAATCTGAAACAGCAGAAATAAGTTAATATTACCCACCTAACAGGATATGTTTGCACTTGTGTTTTATGTCACAAAGTTCAGATATTTGAAATGCAAAACCACAGACATATTATGAAAAAAAAACTTATTTTCAATAAAAATAAACTAAATAATCTGTATTCATTCAATCATCTTGTTCAGAGTGGTGGTGGGTCTGGCTGCAAAAACAGTTAAAAGAAAGTTAAAATCACACCCCAGAGAAGTAGGCCTGACCCTGAATATTTATATATTGGATATTCGTTCATTTGAGATATAGTTGGTTTTTAATTTTGAGATTCAGATATTAATTTTTTTAATAGATGTAAGCTGTGGATAAGACAATCCACCCCCCCCCCCATATTCAGACTCTCCAGTGGTAAAAAACAGCACCCTGCCCACGGGAACCTCCCAATCTACCCGTATTCAGGCTCTTCCACATTAAAGTCTTTGAACAAATGAAAGCTAAAACAGCCAGACACTCAACAAAGCATGGCAAAGCTACAATTCAGCTTCGCACCTGAAAGTAGACCACCTCTCCTCTGCAAAGCTTTCATGGAACTTTTTCCTTTCAGTCTTAGCATCAGTTTCTATTTATTGAATGTGTATGTCCGAGGACTACTTTCTTTAAAGGAATGCAATTTAGAGGCGCAGCTGAAATGAAGGCGAGAACTAAGCCCTCGTTCTCACACTTTCCAAAGCAAAGTTACAGCCCTAGTCATGGTCATCATACAGTTTCAGCAGTGTTTAAGCAGTGCCTAACTTGGAGATGAAGCATACCCTATAGATCTTCTGGAGAGACTGCTTACTTTCTAAAAGTAATATCTGAAAAAGCAAAGAATCTGATCTAATAATCCAGACACTTCAACTCTGCAGTTTTGCGCTGTGTTTAACTAATGCAAAGCCATCTGAAGCAACCCTCAACCAAAAATAACATCCTCAAGCAATGATGGGAAATCAGAACTAACTGAAAATCAGAACTAACTGTTATTGTTAGTGTACGATAATTACAGTCACTTTTGTGAGAGTTTAGCAGCACAGTCATCAATTCAATAGATATTTTACGTAAAGAGGAAAAGATGGCAGACTTGACTGACCACACACTTGTCTGGTCCAGCAAGCCAAGTTCAGAGAGGGTGAACCGAGAAATCGTACCTCCACTTTTGTTTGACATGCGCTGACTATGGTGGAATATGTCATGGTTTTACCCACCTGTGTCATTACTCTTCATTATTGCTTCGCAGGCTTTGGAAATGGAAGCTGAATCAAAAGCAACTTTATTTTCCATTCATTTTTGGCCTAAGCTTTCCTCAATCTCAGCCTGAGTCTGATTTTGATGGATATTATTCAATAAGAAGCCAGCCCTTCAGCTCCACTAATCACTGTTTTTGCATCGAATTTCTCCTTTACTGCTCCAGTGCTTTCTCTGCATGCCGGAAAATCAATAGCTTTGTGAAAATGAAGGGCTCCTGCAGAGTTTTTTTGACTGAAAGCACCTAAATGGAGGCCTTTCTTCCAGGATTACAACTGGCTCTGCTTTCATTTTCGCTGCTAATTCACCTTATTTTCATCTGAGCTTCAATTTGTTTTACATGCTGGCGAGGTTCTTGGGGATAGCTACTTAAAGATGACAGCCTACACAACTTGGCTTGTCAAATATAGCAAGGATCAGTGTGTGGACTGTGTATTATACAGGGCTGAGCCAAAGTATCATGCCTGGTAGGTCATATGATCATTGATAAAGTGCCCCCAGTTGGTGTTACATCACAGTGGGCTCTCAAATAAGGGGTTGACCTGTCCAGAAGGCAGCTTCATTTTCAGTCCAAAAGACAATGAATACACTTTTAATACATTTTTGTTTTCAGCCTGATGTTTGGCACGGGCTAAAACTAAACTGAACTGCTGCAGCAGACATGGGTCGAGTTGTGTGTGGAGGATGTTTACAACCTTGTGGAGTCTGTTCCCTGATGTCTGTGTGCTGTAATTAACTAAAATGGTGGATCAACCCATGATTAGCCAAATGATCATTTGCTGCAGGTCAAAACAAAGAATGATCCACCAGCCAAATCACACCTGCTCCGGGGTGGTTGTTAGGGTGTGACACTGTGTGTTGCGCATTCTGGTTCTCTACTAGTTACCCCTATAGTTCACTTTTAGATGTTTAAGTTCCCTGTTTGTTATGATACAGTTGTGAATTTAGTCCAGAATTTTGCCTCTTATGTCTGAGAAGGTACACATTCTGTACCAATTACAGGTTTGTCCTAGAACCATACATCTAAGCTTAGGACCAATAAGTATTCTCAACCACACTTCTGATGCAGTGGAAATGGAGAAAGCTCGTTGCAGGTGGTCCAGCCTGGGAAACGATAGCTTTTTATCTTCTAGAAATGGAAGCAGTCCAACCTATTCACCCCGAGCTTATTCACAGGGGCTACCACACCCCACTTAAGTGATAAATCACTTTTCTTCCACTTCCATACTATTGATGTGCAATAGAGGAACAGCTGCTGTGATCCTGTGTTTTTGTGTGTGTGTGTGTGTGTGTGTGTGTGTGTGTGTGTGTGTGTGTGTGTGTGTGTGTTTAGGGATTTTCTTGCTGTTAATAGCTTTCAGCGGTGAATTGCAGCTGTGAAGTCTTATGTGCATTTGAATCACAGCTTCCTCTACTCGTGCTCTTGTGTGAATGACAATTCTCTACTGCACTTCTCTCTAAGCTCAGCGGCGTTATCCCCAGCCCAGTGAAACATCGCTGTTTCACACAGACGTTCCATCATAAATAACTTTGTAGAGGTCAAACAGACAGTAAGGTGTAAAAGTCCACTCTATTACTTTTATTTTCCAGTCAGTGCCGCCAGAAATGTATTCATTCTTTTTCATTCGTTACAGTTGCCATTCCTTTCAGGACACCTTAAGGTTTTTGCGAATGAAATCTGCAGGGATATTTTGCCACATATTTAAAAAGTTGCAAGCAGGTGACATGGTCATTATTTGGGGTGTTAGGAGTCAAGCTTTCTTTTCTGTTGACCTTCATTTTTGTTATGCAAGTGGATTGTCTTAAAATCTAACCTTGTCTAAAATATCTGTTCATACTTATTGTCTGATTTGATTGGCAAACATTCCACTCTCTGCACTTGTAAAGACTGAACTGTCTGAATTAGACTCTAACCATGTGAATGCAGAAAAATAATTACAGTAATTTTCCTCTGTTCACAAGTCAGTAGTGAATGGTTGTGGGAAAAGCGTGTAATTGGCTGGGGCTACTGGCAGTGAAAGATGATTAGGATCATACTGACAAGGCTGAAAATGTTGCAGACGTAGCATCCTTTTCGTTATGAACTTGACTGCCTGTTTCAGTTATAAGAATCTGCTACATAAGGTCTAATGCCCACACTGGCTCCTAATGAAAGGTTTATTTGTAGTGACGTACAGTATATTTTAGCACAAAAATCTATTCAATACACTATGGAACTAATATTAGTGGATCAGACACAGCAGTCTTCCTAGAGTTTGTAAACCCTGTGTCCAATCACTGTGCACTCTGTTAGATTCAACAACCTTGTAAATATAAAGTCAATCAGTCAATCAACCACAAATTATATCTATAGCGCTTTTTACAACTGATGTTGTCACAAAGAAGCTGTATCAATTTGGTATCAGAACAGATAACGTGGATCAGAAAGCAAGCCGAATGCGACAGTGGCAAGGAAAATCTCATTCTAAGCTAGAGGAAGAAACCTTGGGAGGAACCAAGACTCACATAATGAGACTCACATCCCCCTCTGGTCAAATTACTGATACTAATGAATGGTATAAACAGTTAAGTCTGTCATTATGCTAGTGTACAGGGTGGGCCATTTATATAGATACACCTTAATAAAATGGGAATGGTTGGTGATATTAACTTCCTGTTTGTGGCACTTTAGTATATGGGAGGGGGGAAACTTTTCAAGATGGGTGGTGGCCATGGCGGCCATTTTAAAGTTGGCCATTTTGGATCCAACTTTTGTTTTTTCAATGGGAAGAGGGTCATGTGACACATCAAACTTATTGGGAATTTCACAAGGAAAACAACGGTGTGCAAAAACAATAGAAGCCTCAAAGCCACTGGATATGCGAAATTGCTACATGATGATGTGTTTCCCTCTTTATGCACTGAAGCTGACACGTTGCCTGAGTTTTTCCAGCAAGATGGTGCACCACCACATTATGGGTGTCAGGTCCGAGCATTCCTAGATGAACAGTTTCCTGGAAAGTGGATTGGTCGTCGTGGGCCAGTTGAATGGCCCCCAAGGTCTTCCGATCTGACCCCCTTAGACTTTTATCCTTGGGGTCATCTGAAGGCAATTGTCTATGCTGTGAAGATACGAGATGTGCAGCACCTGAAACTACGGATATTGGAAGCCTGTGCTAGCATTTCTCCTGCAGTGTTCAGTGTGAAGAGTGGGAGAAGTGGGTTGCATTGACAATCCAACACAATGGCCAGCACTTTGAACACATTTTAAGTGGTCAGAAACTTGTAAATAACTCATGAAAGAATAAAGTTACGTTAAAAAAAAATGTTTTTCTTGT